>NC_057419.1:124988348-125112922 GCF_019320065.1 Cervus canadensis | reverse complement strand
ATTTCTTTCCTTCTACTAACCCTCGGGTGATTCATTTCTTCTTTTCTAGTTGCTTTAGGTGGAGAGTTAGATTATTTAATTGATTTTTCTCCTGTTTATTGAGGTAGGCTTGTATTGCTATGAACCTTCAACTTAGCACTGCTTTTACAGTGTCCCATAGGTTTTGGGTTGTTTTGTTTTCATTTTTACTTGCTGTTATGCATATTTTGATTTCTTTTTTTATTTCTTCTGTGATTTGTTGGTTATTCAGAAGTGTGTTGTTTAGTCTTCATACGTTTGTATTTTTAATAGTTTTTTTTTCCTGTAGTTGACATCTGATCTTACTGTATTGTGATCAGAAAATATGCTTGAGATGATTTCAATTTTTTTGAATTTACCAAGGCTAGATTTATGGCCCTCCTGGAGAAGGTTCTGTGTGCACTTGAGAGAAAGGTGAAATTCATTGTTTTAGGTTGAAATGTCCTATAGATATTGACTAGATCTAACTGGTCCATTGTATCATTTAAAGTTTGTGTTTCTTTGCTAATTTTCTGTTTAGTTGATCTATCCATAGGTGTGAGTGGGCTACTAAAGTCTCCCACTATTATTGTGTTACTGTTAATTTCCTCTTTCATACTTGTTAGCATTTGCCTTACATATTGTGGTGCTCCTATGTTGGGTGCATATGTATTTATAATTGTTATATCTTCTTTTTGGATTGATCCTTTGATCATTATGTAGTGTCCGTCTCTGTCTCTTTTCATGGCCTTTATTTAAAAGTCTATTTTATCTGATATGAGTTTTGCTACTCCTGCTTTCCTTTGGTCTCCATTTGCATGAAATACCTTTTTCCAACCCTTCACGTTCAGTCTGTACGTGTCCCTTGTTTTGAGGTGGGTTTCTTGTAGACAGCATATATAGGGGTCTTTTTTTTTTAATCCATTTAGCCAGTCTTTTTCTTTTGGTTGGGGCATTCAACCCATTTACATTTAAGGTAATTATTGATAAATATGATCCCGTTGCCATTTACTTTGTTGTTTTGGGTTTGAGTTTATAAACCTTTTCTGTGTTTCCTGTCAAGAGAAGATCCTTTAGCATTTGTTGGAGAGCTGGTTTGGTGGTGCTGAATTCTCTCAGCTTTTGCTTGTCTGTAAAGCTTTTGATTTCTCCTTCATATTTCATTGAGATCCTTGTTGGGTACAGTAATCTGGACTGTAGGTTTTTCTTTCATCACTTTAAGTATGTCCTTCCATTCCCTTCTGGCTTGAAGAGTTTCTATTTAAAGATCAGCTGTTATCCTTATGAGACACCCCTTCTCAGCTATTTGTTGTTTCTCCCTTGCTGCTTTTAATATTTGTTCTTTGTGTTTGACCTTTTTAATTTGATTAATATGTGTCTTGGGGTGTTTTGCCTTGGGTTTATCCTGTTTGGACTCTCTGGGTTTTTTGGACTTGGGCGGCTATTTCCTTCCCCATTTTAGGGCATTTTCAACTATTATCTCCTCAAGTATTTTCTCATGGCCTTTCTTTTTATCCTCTTCTTCTGGGACTCCTACATTTGAATGTTGGGGCGTTTGACATTGTCCCAGAAGTCTCTGAGGTTGTCCTCATTTCTTTTCATTCTTTTTTTCTATTTTTCCTCTCTGCTTCATTTATTTCCACCATTCTATCTTCCACCTCACTTATCCTATCTTCTGCCTCCGTTATTCTACTGTTTGTTCCCTCCAGAGTGCTTTTGACCTCAGTTATTGCATTATTCATTATTTATAGACTCTTTTTTATTTCTTCTAGGTCTTTGTTAATCTTTTATTGCATCTTCTCAATTCTTGTCTCCAGACTAGTTATCTGTAACTCCATTTTGTTTTGAAGATTTTGGATCATTTTTACTATCATTATTCTTAACTCTTTTCCAGGTAGACTCCCTGTCCCCTCCTCTTTTGTTTGGTTTGCTGGGCTTTTATCATGTTCCTTTATCTGCTGAATATTTCTCTGCCTTTTCATGTTGTTTAGGTTGCTGTGTTTGGGGTGGCCTTTCTGTATGCTGGACATTTGTGGTTCCTCTTTATTGTGGAAGTTGCTCCCTATGGGTGAGATCGGAGGAGTGGCTTGTTAAGGTTTCTTGGTTAGGGAAGCTTGCATAGGTGTTCTGGTGGGTGGAGTTGGATCTCTTCTCTCTGGAGTGCAATCAAGTGTCCAGTAGTGAATTTTGAGGTGTCTATGGGTTTGCTGTGACGTTTCATCGCCTGTGTTTTAATGCTCAGGGCTATGTTCCTGTGTTGTTGGAGAATTAGCTTGCTATGTCTTGCTCTGAAACTTGTTGGCTCTTGGGTGGAGCTTAGTTTCAGTGTAGGTATGGAGGTTTTTGGATGAGCTCTTGTCGATTAATGTTCCCTGGAGTCAGGAGTTTTCTGCTATTCTCAAGTTTTGGATTTAATCCTCCTGCCTCTGGCTTTCAGTCTTATTCTTACAGTAGCCTCAAGACTTGTCCATCTATACAGCACTGATGACAAAACATCTAGATTAATGGTGAAAAGATTCTCCACAGTGAGGGACACCCAGAGAGGTTCACAGAGTTACATGGAGAAGAGAAGAAAGAGGAGGGAGATTAGAGGTGACCAGGAGGAGAAGAGGCAGAATCAAAAAGAGAGAGACCAATCTAGCCAGTGATCAGTTCTCTAAGTGTTCTCCGCAGCCTGGAACACCCAAATAGATTCACAGAGTTAGATGGAGAAGAGAAAGGGGAGGGAAGAGATAGAGGTGACCTGGGGGAGAAAAAGGAGAGTCAAAAGGGGAGAGAGCAATCAAGCCAGTAATCACACTGCTAAGTAAAAATGGGTACTTAAAATTGGATTCTTAAATGTACAAAATTAATAACAAATGCAAAAAATCAAATATTAAAAATCTAGAGTAGAGGTTAAACTCTCAAAAATACAATATTAAGAAAACAAAGCAAAATCACAAAAGTTATTAAAAATATATAAAATTTGCTTTAAAAATAGGGTCTTTTTTTTGCAAGTTAATAGTAGGTTTTAAAAAGGAACACTAAAAGACTAATAAAAAACTTAAAAATTAAAAAAAATGATAATAGTTAAATATATCTAGGAATTTCTCTGGAGATGTTGAGGGCAGTGTTGGGTCAGTTCAGTTTCAGATAGTTCCCTGTTACAGCTAATATGTCTTCTCAAGGTCTATAGGTCCCTTCCAATGTAGTCAATGCTAACTACAGTGTTTTAATCTGTTACACCTGTCACTTCCAAAGTGGTTCCCTCTTCTTTATATATTTTGGCTTCCTCTATTTTCAAGTCTCTTCAGTATCTAACTTCTGCCCTGACACAAGGGGTTGAAGGTGGTCATTTATTTAGGCTCACTAAAGGTGTGGCTCTAAAGGTGTGGCTAATGGATGTTCTTAGTCAGCTCTGTTCCCTATACAATAAGTATCCTAGATGGGAGACCTAGGTGGTCCAACTCCATGATCACCATGGAGAGGGGACCAGGATTATGATCACTTTTTTTTGCATCCCTGATAACTTTTTATTGAATGCCACATACTGTTTATGAAAAATTGTGGAGATAAACTGAGGCTATGGGTATTATCTTCTTTCAAATATAATTTCCTTTTGTTTCTGAAGACCAAGTAGGATAAAGGTAGGGACAAATAAACTTTTATTTTCCCACTTACATAATTACTTGTTGTTTATTCCTTTCCTTTCCTCTTTGTGCATTTTTTTTTAATTATTTTTTTATTTTATTTCATTAAAAAAAAATTTTTTTATTTACAATATTGTGGTGGTTTTTGCCATACATTGACATGAATCAGCCATGGGTGTACATGTGTCCCACCCATCCTGAACCCCCCACCCTCCTTCTTCCCCACCCCATCCCACCAGCTTTTGGTGCCTTGCTTCATACAACAAATTTGCACTGGTCATCTATTTTACATATGGTAATATGCACGTTTCAATGCTATTCTCTCATATAGTCCCACCCCTGCCTTCTCCCACATAGTCCAAAAGTCTGTTCTTTACATCTGTGTCTCTTTTGCTGCCTTGCATATAGTATCATTGTTACCATTTTTCTAAATTCCATATATATACTGTATTGGTGTTTCTCTTTCTGGCTTACTTCACTCTGTATAATAGGTTCCAGTTTCATCCACCTCATTAGAACTGACTCAAATGAGTTTTTTTTAAATAGCTGAGTAGTATTCCATTGTGTATATCTACCACAGCTTTCTTATCCATTCATCTGCCGATGGACTTCTATGTTGATTCTATGTCCTAGCTATTGTAAACAGTGCTGCAATGATCATTGGGGTACATTTGTCTCTTTCAATTCTGGTTTCCTTGGTGTGTATGCCCAGCAGTGGGATTGCTGGGTCACATGGCAGTTCTATTTCCAGTTTTTTAAGGAATGACTTTTAAAGTTGTTATTCCAAAGTTGTTACTCGAAGTGAATGTTTTGGGTACACAGAGTTTGTTCACTAACAAGTATTTGGGAGCATTTGGGGGTGAGAAGAAGGCTGTTAAACAAACAGAAGAGATTTTTTTTGCTAGTTCCAGAGCAGTGATGCCTTTCAAGATACTGCATTGCTCTTCAGCTGTGACTTTATTTGAATAGAACGTAAGGTGTACTTAATAAAAATTTGACCTATTTTAAGAAATTGATGACCTGGAAGATTTTTTTAAAGGGTTGTAAAAGCCTGTTGTTGGTTTATTGGATAGAATTATAAAGTAAAAGGCTCTGATCTGCCCAGATTAGGAACAGATTCTGAAATGTGTAAGCTGCTTCATGAATTAACACTATAAACCTGTCAGTTGCCATGGTGTAATAGCTTAAAACTGAATTCTGTAGCTTTGATAGTACTTCAGGAAACTTGTCAGTTGGATGAACTCAAGATGTTATACAGGAAACCATCTATAAAAAGAATTAGGGAATAAGATGACTACTTATGTTTTACAAGATTTCTTGAACATACTTCATAAATGTCAAGAAACCATGTTAGTATATAATGCTGACAGGGACACAAATATAATCATGTTATGTATAACTGGATGCTAAAGTGATATTTGTTAAAAAGAGATCTTACCTGTACTTCATTCGTCTGCAGTGACTTTCATTATTCATCATGTGCCTAACTTTTTTCACATTTTTGTGGGAAATGACAGTTGAGTAAAGGCAAGCATGACAAATCTGTCTGATTCAAAGTCCTTTTATATTTGAAAGTATACTAAGTCATCTTCAGCATTCTTTAAAAGCTACTCCACTGCAGGAAATAATAATTGCCACTTATTATCTAAATCAGAATCAACTCATCAACAGTTCATAGACTGATTGTACTATTATTGAGCTATGTATTGATCTCAAAATGTTGTTGGGCCTCAGGATCTGGCAGGTTCCAGAGGTGCTGATTATGATGCTGAGTCATGGCTATACTCCAGAAACTATGAATAAATATTTGTACATGTTGGATGGTCTCCTTGAAAAAAGATTACTTATTCAGGAAGCCGGCACTTTTGAGTCACATCCTGAAACCATGGATGGATACACACCAGATCAACTGATGAAACAGAATGATGTCCCAGGGATAATTCCTATGAGAGGAAACTGAGTTTCACTAAAGTGAGATGGAAAGACACTATTATATGCTAAAAGCAGCATAGTCTTTAACTAGATTTGGACATACTTTTTGCTTAAATTGTATGACCTTGAATAATTTACTTAACCTTTCTGAGCCTCAAACAACTCATTTGTAATATTGGGTTATTGTAATAATAATAGCAACTAGCAACATTTGTGAGACTTAAATGAGTTAATCCATATCAAACATCTGTAACAGAGCTTGACACCTGGTAAGAGCTTAAGAAAGTATAGTCCCTATTATTATCATTTTCTAAATCCCCTGCTAACATTGGTGCTACAGCCCAGATCTTCTAGTCGATGCCTTCTCATGTAAGACCATATAAACTTATCATTTCATGCAAAGACAACATTTAAGCCTTTGCAATCACCTTGAGGCAGGGAAGACAGGCTGGCACAAGGGTGGGCTCCTCATCTATAGGCATTAGGCAGAAGGCAAAGCCACCTCCTTGTTTTGCACTTAATGAGACCATGATGCAGAGAAGAATGGCGTCTAGAACAAACACTTTGTAGCATCTGAGCAAGAAACTCTACCTTGAAAACAATGGAGCATGTGCAAATAAAAAAAAGCACAGGTTGCTGATACCTTGTGAGCACACATGTGGTGCTCAACTAGTAAGGGAAAATTTAAGGAAAACAGCTCTTAGAGAGCACACACAGTGGCTTCAGGAGACAAATGCACAAGCCAGAAAGATGGTGCTACTTGCTACCTGGTGCAATCTGGGCCAAACCTCAACCTTCCCTTCAATAAATATTCCACCCCTCATCAAAAAGACCCCACCCATTCACAGAGCTGAAAATGAGATTAAAAGGGGGGTATCAACACCCTGTGGGTATTCCTCACTCAGGAGGATGCCCACACCCTTTGCTTCTGTCCTGAATAAAGTGCTTCTTCGTTCTCTTTGCTCCTCAGTCTCAGTGTGAGTTTGTGTGTGTGTGTATATATGTTTATTTTTCCTTGGTTTCTTGTGTTCCTTACCCAGATTCTTTTGGACAAGTTGAAAAAGAGCTTGGACTTTGGTAAAGCTTTTCCTGTATCAACCCTACTTTTCCATTTCTCTCTATCTGGTAACTCAGATGGTAAAGAATCTTCCTGTAATTGGGGAGATCCGAGTTCGATCCCTGGGTTGGGAAATTCCCTTTCAGAAGGAAATGGCAACCCACTCCAGTATTCTTACCTGGAGAATTCCATGGACAGAGGAACCTGGGGAACTTCAGTCCACGGGCTCGAAAAGAGTCATACACGACTGAGTGACTAACACTCTCCTCAAGCATTAGTTCTCTTCTATTTTTCCCATTTTCTTGTTCTCCTAACCCTTCCAACTGCTTTGGCTGATATTTTTAGATATTTTAAATAATGTGAACAGAAAGTATCAAATTTCATAACACTATTTTTTTTTTCTAAACGGCAATAGAAATAACTCGGCCATACTTCCCTTTAGGTGGTTTTTATAAGCCACATTAGTGACATTGCAAAACTTCATTCATCATTTCCAATAGATAATATTTATCTTTGTAACTTAGTAATTGCCTTTAAAAAGAACCTGTGGCCATTTCAGATACTTTGGAAGAATCTTTTTTTCTTCTTTGTCAAGGTAGAGAAGGAACTTTTCTACAAAACCATATTATGTAAGTGATTGCATTATTAGCCTTACAACATATTTCTGTTCCTTGCTTCTTTTACCTTTCATTTCAGTGTGGATTTTGCCAGCAGTGGGATCTTTTTCAAGTCACATCACTTCTCTAAACCCCAGTCTTAATGACTGTAAATATGTGATACAAAATTTTATACCTACAGATTTGTTAAAATAATTCAACAAATTCTTTGTAAACTATAAAACACTTAACAAGTGCAATAAATTATTATTACTAAGGCAAAGACCAATAAAGATAGCTAATGGGTCAAAAAGGGTGGTAGAAGGTAGAGGTTAACAATAAGTGCCTTTTTATCAACTGTGCACAAGCCGATTTTGCTGAAGTAGTAGGAGGAAACGTGTGGATTTGGAGCAAGTTGTTTTCAAGCTTTTTCTTAGTAATAAGATGCTCAGAAGCAAACCCCTTGCAATTATATAGAGCAATTTACTATTCTCTTTCACATACATTATCTCGTTTAATCTTAAACACAAAACTGCCAGGCTGGTGTCATTACCTCCACTTTATAGATGGAAATTGAGTTATAATTTGCCTCTAAGCACATTTAGTGGTTGAGGCAGGGCTGAAATCCAGGTTGATATTTATACTATTGTGTTTGTATTATATTTTATGTTGTATTATATTTATATATATATAAATATATATAAATTATATGTTTATATTGTATTATATATTTCATGTTTATATTATATATGTTTATATATGATTATATTTATATTATGTATTATATATAATATAAATATTATATAATATGCTTATATTATATAACAAGTTCCTTTGCTATATATCTATTCATTTATTCAAAGATTAGTCAGTCCTGTCAGCTTTTACAATACTGTGCTGTGATTTTAAATTTGCTTTAGATGGCTTTTAGCCCCACCTATAAACTCACCTATCTTGTGACTTATAGAATCTGTGTCCTGGCCCCCTGGCTGTTTCAGGAATACCTATTTTTATCAGGCAGGAAGGAAAGTATTAGAGATTCAATAAATGCCTCTAAGTTGGAAAGGGGGGAAAATGGGGGCTATGATAATTGTTTATGATAATCCATTTCTTGAGAAACAATGTTATTGGTAAGTACCTGGAGTTTTTCCAATAATGCAAGCATTGTCCCAGCCAACACTTAGAACGAAGGGTTTATCTAGCATGGCTTTCAAGAGGTGGGGAAGGGAGACTGAAACCAGGAACTAGCTTTAGGCTTGCCTTTCCAAAGATGATTCTTAGTGGAAAGCTGTCTGTGCAACAGTGTTGTATAAAACTGAGTGGACAGAAACAAGAAGTTGTTTGCCACATTGATCTTAGGTCTGGAAACTGCCTAGTGTAGTGGTTATCAAGGAGTCTGACACTAGGCTTTCTAGGTTCAAATCCAAGCTTCACCATTTATGGCCTGTAGTAACTTGTAGGCAGTTTAATTTCTCCTCTTCTCAGTTTCTGGTCTTTAACATGGGAATAAAAATAGTACATACATCCAAGGCTGACTGAGTATTAAATGAGATTATGCATATAAAGGGCTTAGCACAGGCCAGTGCCTGAGATGCTGGGAATGCTGAATCAATAGTAGGAGATATTATTATCATTATTATAGATGTTATGATTCATCACTTGCACCTTGTGTCTTTAAACAAGATTTACCTGGAATAGTACTTGGCAAAAAAAAAAGAAGCAGCAGCAGCAGCAGCACAATCAAAGTTTGTTGAATTATTACTCTGCTAAAAATGTCATGATGATAAAACTGTGTGGTGGGGTTGATGGTTTGGGTGGCAACTGTAGGTTGAGGAAGGTTTGCAGGGAGACTTCTGGAAAGATAGGTGCAGGATAGACTCCTTATAACAAGAAAATTTATTTAGTGGAAAGGGCTCAAGAGAGCTGTTTTTCAGTCCTAGCTCTGCTCCCAGTAAGTTGTGTAAGCTAGGATCACTCACTTTCCTCTTTGGGTATTTCCTCATTTTTAAAAATAAAATGACCAGATGAGTGGTTATTAACTGTGGGCTGGGAGTGGGGAGTATATCTGAAACTGTTTCAAATTTTGTATCTCTTCATTTCTATCCCCCATCTTTTATTTGCCTTCAGATCCCTTGTGAAAAACTCTGTCATTCTGCTAACTATATATATAACACCTCATTGCACTAGTGACAGTCTTGTAACCCAGAAGCTGAGGAAAGAATTGTCTTCACGTTCACTTGGGTAAGAAAGTCTAGGTGGGACACTGTTATTTAGGAATTCCTTTTGTGGATTTCTAGATAATTGATTCAGGAAGCCAGCTATCCTATTTCCTATTTTTGTTTGTTTAAATGTGTTTAGCTGATCCAGGAAATGCTATTTGATGGCCTGAGTTTAATTTCAGTAGCCTATAAATAGAATAGAAGCAAGTTATTTCTAACTTTTTAGTTAGTTTTTATGCTGTACATGACCAGGGGCTAATAAAATATTTAAGGACAGATTGATAGGGTAGAGAGAGCTTTAAGCTCTCTCTGAGAGCATTTTAAGGCAAGCATGATTGTCTTCATCCTTATAGGTAATATGAAAGAATTTGTCAGACCTATTGCCTTGGATCCAAAAGTAACCAGTCTTTTTATCTGAATCTGTAAGAGCATCTCTATGGCAGAAATGTGGCCTTCTGTTCGCCAAACCCACACTACTTACACATTCCTTAGGAGGCAGCAATGGGCTGGTGATGGGGAGGAAGGAATTGTGGAGAGAGATTCATTGGACCTCAGTAAGAGAAATGGCATCCCCTTATGATTGTATGAGACATAGAAAAAGAAATAGCATGGTGTTGCTTCAGCCTGGCTAGCTAACTTAAGGAAGACTTAAATGCTGGAGTCCCAAGGGAAAAGCTTTCATAATACTGAGCCAAACATGTGGGATCCAGCATAGAAGGGTGGAAGGGCACTAGATTGGGAATCACATCTCTGTTCTACTTCCAGCTTTGTTACTAATTTACTGTGTAATCTTGGGCAAGTCTGAGTTTTACTTCCCAATATATAAAGGAGGATTGGACTAGCATTGCCTCCAATATACTTGCTGGCTCTAACAGTCTGATTCCAAGATTGCATTATGTAATAATTGAAGCCTAGCAACATGAGAACATTACAACTGGAGCAGGTAAGATTAAGAGGGTGGGGCAGGGGAAAAGGGTCTGTCCTGCATAATTAAGTTAAGTAGGGGAAAAGAAAGGCAGTCTCTGACTGTTGGGGTAATTGACCTTTAATCCTTCCTGTGAAATTGTTGGTTTTAAGAATATAGACTCAAAGAGAAGTGTAGAACTGGAAGTAATGATTTTTCATGGAAAGGAGAGTATTTTTTGATTGAATAGATGTGTGGAGACATGAATCCTTTTAGTTTTGATCATAAAACCAGTATTCTTCAGTAATAAAAAGATGATTAAATTGTATTCTGTGGCAGTATATTTTGCTGTCTGTTTTAAGAGAGGTAATAAATTCAGATTTGTCCTTACTGTATACTGTGTGAAATGGTTTGGAGGCAAGAAAGACTGGGTAAGGAGATCCCTGATGATGAGATCCTCAGCTTAGGAAGGGTGTAGTGATAATGGAGAAATTGGACGGGAGAGGGAGGCGTTCAGGAAGACTCAGGTTTCTGGTTTGGACAACTGGGAAGATTATGGTGCCATTTACTGATATAAGAAATACAGGGAAGAGTAGAACACACAGGAGAGTGGATGATGAGGATTTAATGTTTATGAAGAAATGAAGCAAAGTTCTGAGTTATCTGAGGCTTTGGTATATTTGGTATAGATTCTGAGCTTTTATCAGTATTCAGTTAACTTTCAAATAATTTTTGTCTCAGAAAAGAGTGTGTGTATGTATTAATGTGTCTCATTGGTGGCTAGTGGAGAGTATCACTATGGAGACTAATGATATAATTCCCCCTGCAAATGGATAAGAACACTCAGGTGGGTCTGGTTCAGTCTTCAGGCTGAAGGCCATTTGAGGTCATCATATCTTGGTCATAGCATGTGATGTATAAGGGGTGTGTGTGTGTGTGTGTCAAAGCCCGGGTTTGAAGGGATATGTTTGTGTTGCCTTGTTTTTGCTTTCATAAGAAGGATGAGACGAAAATCCTCCTTTCCAATTATTTTGGTTCCAAGCTTGATTTTTCTTTTTTTTCTGTTTAAATGGTTCAAAGGGGCACAGTTTTCCCAGTTCTTGGTGGAAAGCCCACAAAGAGTTCCCCACTGTATTTTTAATCACATTTAGTACATATTGAAGTATGATAATGTTAAAATTTTATATTTTTCCTTCTTAGAGTGGAAATTTCAAGGTATTAAATCTTAGAGAAATGGCTTTCATTCATTTGGATATCAGATGTCTATATACCCTTCTTATTTGCACAGCTTTTGGCTCTACTTTGTCTTCAAATGCTGAGATAAAAGGTAAACCAAGAATGCAGTAATTTTAAAATCAGAGATATTAACTGCCTTGTCAACCTACCATATGAAAGTGCATAATTAGATGGATTATTGTTGCAGATATTTCAGGGATCCCATACACAAAAGATACGTTCTTACTAGTCAGCCTCATGTATAACGTAACTGATGATAACAACCATTTTGTGGGATAAAAGCCAAACTAAAATATACTTTCTATACCTTTTCATATAATCTTTTCTAATAAAGATGCTATTTACCCAAAACCTCATTGCCTGGTACCCAATTAACTGAAAACTTTCCTTAATTACTCAGTTCAGTTCAGTTTAGTCGCTCAGTTGTGTCTGATTCTTTGTGACTCCATGGACTGCAGCACACCAGGCTTCCCTGTCTATCACCAACTCCCGGAGCTTGCTCGAACTCATTTCCATTGAGTCGGTGATGCCATCCAACCATCTCATTCTCCATCGTCCCTTTCTCCTCCCACCTTCAATCTTTCCCAGCATCAGGGTCTTTTCCAATGAGTTGGTTCTTCGCATCAGGTGGCCAAAGTATTGGTGTTTCAGCTTCAGCATCAGTCCTTCCAATGAATATTCAGGACCGATTTCCTTTAGGATGGACTGGTTGGATCTCCTTGCAGTCCAAGGGACGCTCAAGAGTCTTCTCCAACACCACAGTTCGAAAGCATCAATTCTTTGGCACTCAGCTTTCTTTATAGTCCAACTCTCACATCCATACATGACTACTGGAAAAACCATAGCTACCTTAACTTTTAAGACAATTAGATAAGTTTTAAAAATACATAAGTTTAAAATGAATTTTAAAAATAATTACACAATTGTTAAGTCATGTCTAATGAACTTTTCATTACAGAAGGTAATTAGAAGAATGTAGTTTACAAAAATTTCTAATCATGAGTTGAAACAATAGGATTGTCCTTTCATCCTCAATAGAGACCTTCTTTATTTGGTTCATGGGGCTCTCATTTCAAATCATTATTTGTGGCATCATTTTTTTCTGTTGATTCATTTACTTACCTCAATAAGTAATATGAAGTAAAGTATTAAAATGAAAAGCAGAGCAAAAATGAGAAGAAATTATTAGCAGAAAGGCAACATGAGGGCAGTACTATGTACTAGATTTGCTAGTAGGTTTAGTAAGTTTATGGGACTTCCCTTGTAGTTCAGCCAGTACAGAATCTGCCTACAATATAGGAGGCCCAGGTTTGATCCCTGGGTCCAGAAGATCCCCTGGAGAAGGGCGTGGCTAACCACTCCAGTATTCTTGCCTGAAGAATTCCATGGACCAGAGGAGCCTGGCAAACTACAGTCCATGGAGTTGCAAAGAGTTGGACATGACTGAACGACTAACACTTAGTACGTTTATAGAATAATTTGTTAATTTTTATTGCTTTCTAAATCACCAGATGAAGGAGCCATTGCCTCCCACTGCCCCCTCCCTTGAAATAAAAGAAGCTGTTTCCTGTCACTCAGCTGCCTGCTACTATTTTTTTTGAGTCCTTCCAAAGAATGGCTCAGGTTTGCGTATTCTACAAATAGCTCTGAGCTTTAGTTAACCAGAGGATTCAATTATCTTGAATAGACCAACAAGATCTGCCTGTTCTCCTAATTCTTAAGGCACTTAGCCAGAGTAGTCATATTTTATATTTTCTATCCCTTTTTGTGTGCCATATTTTCTGTTTTCTCTCCCTTTTTGTGTGTGTGCCATGAATGTTATGATGTTATACATACAGTAAACACTAGATTAATACTGACTGATTCTTGCTATGAGAGAGATTTATGTAGTAAAATGTTCCCACCCAAGACCAAACTGAGGTCTATATGACTGCAGAGATAACTCCATGCTGAATTTCTTATTTCTATGAAAACAATATCTAGCTAGGCTAAGTCACATTTACATACACAATTTCTTAAAGAAGGGACAACTATGTAGTAGTAATCTAGATTTTTAAAAACAGCTTTTCTGAGATTCAATTCACAAGACACAAAACTTATTCTTTTAAAGTATAATGTACAGTGGTTTTTAGTATATTCACAAAGTTGTATAACAGCCACAATTATCAAATTCCAGGATAGTTACATCACCCCAAAAAGAAACTTCATATCCATTCAGTAGTTACATATCATTCACCCCTTCCTCCAGCACGTGGCAACCACTAATTGATTTTCCTTCTTTATGAATTTGCCTATTTCAATATCTCACATAAATGAAATCATGCAATATGTGGGCTTCTTTCACTTAGCTTAAGGTTTTCAAGGTTCATTCATGTTCTAGCATATATCAGTATTTCATTCTTTCTTATGGCTGGATAATATTCCATTTTATGAATGTATCATAGTTTATTTTTTTTCATTCATCAGTTGATGGACATATGGAAGTAATCTAGATTTGGAGATCTTTGTCATAAGATACAGGATAAAAATTAAAATATTTTATTGATTTTATTTCAGTTAATCCTCCTCAGGATTTTGAAATAGTGGACCCTGGATATTTAGGTTATCTCTATTTGCAATGGCAACCTCCAGTGTCTCTGGATAATTTTAACAAATGCACAGTAGAATATGAATTAAAATATCGAAATGTTGATAGTGAAAGCTGGAGGGTAAGTAAAGCATGCACTTAAGATACTAGAGTGCTTATTAGTTTTCTTGTGATTCCTGATGTCAGTGTCTGCTTTATTTCTGTATCTCAATAGCTATTATTAAGATATAAGTTGCATGCCTGCTGCTGTCTCCTGTGCATCCTGCAATATCTGTTTTCACCCCACCCACTATTAAGACTACCATTGGAAGTACAGGAAAGGAAAATCTGATCTCATGGAATATGGACTTATAGAGTACTTGTACATTTTACTGTATTTCAGGGCTACTTAAGGCCTGTGTATGGGTCTTACATATGCTATCAGATGATGTGAGCTTTTTCTCTGTAGGAATTAAGCCTTATTTATCTTTGTACTCACCCTACAGAACACAGCATGGTTCTTTGCATATATTGTAGTAAGTGCTCAGTGAAAGTTTATTGAATTATTAACTATTTACATAGTCAACAAGCATGTTCTTTGAAAGATTTTGATTGTACAAGGAATTCTGTTATCTTCTTAATTCAGCTAGGTAGTTTCAAAGAACAATTAAAATCAAACATTCACTGAGCAACTTTTTTCTGCCAGCTACTTTGCTAACTAGGTATCAGGAATAGAAGGATAAATGATATATGATTTTAGTTCTTCAAGTAGTCACACTTTGTCTGGCTCCCTCCAGTTACCACCAAGATTTTATATGATTCCTATTTCATATGATATTTGAAAGGTGATAAATTGTCATGTAGTAGGCGTATGGCACATGAAAATTATCCCTTGATATCAAGTTGGTTATAGCTCAAGTTCCTGCTACAGAGCTTTTTTTGTCTTCCAGAACTTATTTTAAATGAGGTGTTAAGAGTCAAATAATCTCATCAGATGACATAATATGCAGAAGGTGAACTCTGCCAAAAATATATCTGGGACAGTTTATCAAATAATCATCTGGAATTTCCTAGCTATTGAGGACTCTCCAGAATATTAATGACTTTTTAGCCTTATTAATGTGGCTCATGATAACATTATTGTTTCTAAGTTTGACTTTGTCTCATCTTTTTGTCAAACAGACGATCATCACTAAGAATCTACTTTACAAAGATGGGTTTGATCTTAACAAAGGTGTTGAAGCAAAGATACACACACTTCTGCCAAGGCAATGCACAAATGGATCAGAAGTTCAAAGTTCATGGTCAGAAGCTACTTATTGGATATCATCACAAGGTTAAAAAAAAGCTCTCTTTTCATAGTTAATACAGTTAGAAAAATCTATATGGGAAGTAAGTTCTTTAACACTTATACAGAAGATTATATGTACAGTTGAGAATGTGGCACAAAATAGAATCCTTCTGAGGAGTGGGTGACTGGTGTTTTAAATTCCTTAAATCAGAAAACATATGTGGCAAAACCTACATCTTATTTCAGGCATGCATGCTCAGTCGTGTGCAACTCTTTGTGGCCCCATAGACTATAGCCTTTATTAGGTTAATATATATCCCAGTTTTGGGCTCATATCAGTGAATATACATGCAACTATGCAGCTTCTCGGAGCATCCTAGAATTATTAATTTGGCACTTCTGCATATGCTTACACTAGTACCAATAAATGAGCCCTCAAAAGTTTTTGATTTTGCATGTTCCACTTAAAGTGAAGTGATTTCCAACAACTTCCTTTTGGG
This sequence comes from Cervus canadensis, assembly GCF_019320065.1. Classification (NCBI taxonomy): domain Eukaryota; kingdom Metazoa; phylum Chordata; class Mammalia; order Artiodactyla; family Cervidae; genus Cervus; species Cervus canadensis. The sequence continues at coordinate 125,096,995 of NC_057419.1, read as the reverse complement.
ATTTTCCTGATTATGTTGATTGCTAAATGAAGTGGAGAGGTCAAAGGAAATGAAATAAAATTGCTTAGTGATTTCCCAAGTGATTCATTACCATGTCTTTCAAGCATTCACAGTTTATTCATTTCTTAGGAAATCTGGACACTAAAATTCAGGATATGGATTGTGTATATTACAACTGGAAATATTTACTCTGCTCTTGGAAACCTGGCATGGGTGCCCATTTGGATAGCAATTACAGCTTATATTACTGGTAAGTATTTTTATAATAAGAATTCCATATCAGGAAGATATCTATCAAAATTAATCCACAGTATGAGTAACTGTATTTTCATTAGGGCTTCCCAGGTAGCTCAGATGGTAAAGAATCTACCTGCAATGCAAGAGACTCAGGTTCAATCCCTGGGTTGGGAAGATCCCCTGGGAAAGGGAATGGCAACCCACTCTAGTATTCCTGCCTGGAGAATTCCGTGGACAGAGAAACCTGGAGGGCTACAGTCCTTGGGGTTGCAAAGAGTTGGACAGGACTGAGCGATTAGCACATACATACATACCTAATTCAAACTCTAAAAAATACAAACAAGGCAAACAAAACAAATACTTGGGCCTCTAGATGGGCTTCCCTGGTAGCTCAGCTGGTAAAGAATCCGTCTGCAATGTGGGAGACCTGGGTTTGATCCCTGGGTTGGGAAGATCCCCTAGAGAAGGGAATGGCTAGCACTTCAGTATTCTGGCCTGGAGAAGTCCATGGACTGTATAGTCCATGCAGTCACAAAGAGTCGAACACGACTGAGCAAATTTCATTTTCATTAAACTGAATTCATTATACTTTTTCAGAGCTGGATTTATGATGAAGTTTATTTACAATTATTTAGGGTTTTCAATGGGAATAAGTAGGTTTAGGCTGTAGCTACTAGAAGGCACTCTATGGGTGATATAAAGAATGCAATCACTATTTCTGTACTGAGTTAAATTTTGCATCTTCTAGATAGATGGAATTATAACCTAAAAATTTTGGACATATTTCATATTCTTGCTTTTTAAAAAGCCATCTAGCTATTAAAACTGTATCCTTTTTCTGACTTCCCTGCCTTTGTTAACTCTCACTAAGGGTTTATAGTGTTGTCACTGCTTTTAATACACCATTTAGGTTTGTTGTAGCTTTTCTTCCAAGAAGCAAGCATCTTTTAATTTCATCGCCACTTGGCCAACAACAATATAGTCAAAGCTATGGTTTTTCCCGTAGTCATGTACAGATGTGAGAGTTGGACCATGAAGAAGGCTAAGTGCCAAAGAATTGACACTTTCAAACTGTGGTGCTGGAGAAGACTCTTGAGAGTCCCTTGAACAGCAAGGAGATCAAACCAGTCAATCCTAAAGGAAATCAATTCTGAATATTCATTGGAAGGACTGATCCAGAAGCTGAAGACCCAATATTTTGGCTACCTGATGTGAAGAGCCAACTCGTTGGAAAAGACTCTGTTTCTGGGAAAGGTTGAGGACAGGAGAAGAAGGGGGCAACAGAGGATGAATAGTTGGATGGCATCATTGACTCAATGGACACGATTCTGAACAAATTCTGGGAGATACTAAAGGACAGGGAAACCTTGCAGTCCATGGGTTTACAAAGAGTCGGACATGACTTAGCAAAATATTTGGCATAAAGTGAATTCAGTGGAGTCCAGATATTTGTACCAGTACCATATCAGCTGCTAGGCTGTGATATTTTGGCTGCTTTTATAGATAAAATAAATTTTTCATTACAGGTTATTTAGGAAAATAAATTGGGCATTTATTCCTTTGGAAATCAGTAGGGAAATCCCCCCTAATTCCCACTAGCTTTATTACTGGAAAGAGGTTAAATTTCAATGATACAGCAACATTTCTTATCGAGGAGAATGGAAAACTATATATTTACTTGCCAAACAGCTCCTCTTTCTCTTTTTGAGCCCCTGTTGGCTTTTTTGAGATTTATCTCTATGTGTATTATGTCCTCAGGGGATTTTCATCCATTTTATTAAACATAACAATATTTTATGTTTGCTTTTATTTTTTAAATCTTTTAATTTAATTTTCTCTTCAATTTTTATATTTTATATACTTTGAAATTTAATTTTTATTTTATATTAGAATATAGTTGATTTACAATGTTGTTAGTTTCAAGTGTACAGCAAAGTGGTTCAGTTATACATATACATGTATCTATTCTTTTTCAGTTTCTTTTCCCAAATAGTATGTATATTTTAATCCAAACTCCTAATTTACCCCACCACCACCTTTCCCCTTTAGTAACCATGTTTGTTTTTGAAGTCTGTGAGACTGTTTCTGTTTTGTAAATAAGTTCATTTGTATCATTTTTTATATTTAGATATAAGTGATATCATGTGATATTTTTATTTCTCTTTCTGATTTACTTCACTTCATATGATAATATCTAGGTCCATCCATGTTGCTGCAGAGAGCATGATCTCATTCACTTTTATGGCTGAGTAGTATTCCATTTTGTATATGTACCACATCTACTTTATCCATTCATCTATCAATGGACATTTAGATTGCTTCCATGTCTTGGCTACTGTAAACAGTGCCACTATGAATATTGAGATGCATGTATCTTTCCTAGTTAGTTTTCTCCAGCTATATGCCCAGGAGTGGGATTGCTGGATCATATGGTAGTTTTATTTTTAGTTTTTTAAGGAACTTCCCTACTGTTCTTTATAATGGTTATACCAATTTATATTCCCACTGACAGTGTAGGAGGGCATCCTTTACTTCACACCTGCTCCAGCATTATTTTTCTTTCTTTTTTTTTCCATTGAAGTGAGGTTGACTTGCAGTGTTGCTCCAATCTCTGCTGTACAGCAAAATGACTCAGTTATATACATATATACATTCTTTTCCATTGTGGTTTATCACAGGATATTGAATATAGTTCCCTGTGCTATACCTTAGGGGCTTGCTGTTTATCCATTCTAAATGTAATAGTTAGCATCTACCAACCCCATTTCCAGCATTGATTATTTGTAGAATTGTTGATGAAGGCCATTCTGACTGGTGTAAGGTGACACCTCATTGTAGTTTTGATTTGCATTTCTCTAATAATTAGTGATGTTGAACATCTTTTCCTGTGCTTCTTGGCCACCTTGTAAATCTGCTTTTAAATCTGCTTTCTTCTAGTAAATTCTCCAGTACTGTATTTTAAAAAGCAGTACCATTCAGGATTATCAATATAAATCCCATGTTTTCTTAATAAGAATCTTATTCTTTGATTCACAATCCTGTTGGTGAATCAACATAACCTAAATACATGAGTAAGAATTCTTGCCTTATATCTGAGATTTTATAAAGTGTCCCACCAGATTGTAAGCTCTGTAAAATAATGGCCTATGTCTACTTTCCTTACTGTTGTACCCCTAGCACTTTTCATAGGATCTGGCACATAGTTGGTATTCAGTAAATATTGTATGTTATTAAATGATTTTTTATTTACCTGGTGTTTTAAAATAATTGAAAATTGGGCACCATACTACTAGAAGATATTGATAAGCACAATTCTTACCACACTTCTTTTTATAGGTATGAGGGCTTGGACCATGCATTAGAGTGTACTGATTACATTCAAGCTAAAGGAAAAAATATTGGATGCAGGTTTCCCTACTTGGAGTCATCAGACTATAAAGATTTCTACATCTGTGTTAATGGATCATCAGAATCCCAATTAATCAGACCCAGCTATTTCATTTTTCAGCTTCAAAATATAGGTGAGGTAAACAACTTCAAAATGTTTCTAGTTTAGACCATTTACAACCAACCACGTGGAAGAGAAGAGATAGATAAATAGATATCTACCAGAATTCAAAGCCAGAAAACTGGAAGCCAACAAAGTACAAGGAAGAACTAATTAAATATAAAAATATGGAAGATAAGGAATTGAATGAGTGTAAAGCATAGTTTGCATTTAGAACTCATAATTTGTTTCCCAGCTTCAAAGTTTGTCTGCTATAAAGTATTTTTGTCTAGTGTTAATAATGGAATAATTATGGAATCACTCATTCCCAATGCTCAATAGACCCTGGGAATAGGTTGGATATTGTCTGAGTCTGTGTTCTCATTTCTAACAGTTACAAGAATGACAGGTTCTATAGCCAGCCATAAATTTTGAATTTACTACATTCTAGCTATATGACTTTGGGTGAGTTATTCTTAATATGTTTCAATTTCCTTATCAATAAAGTGAAGATAATAGAGGAGCACTTTGTAGATTTATTGTGAGACATGAATTAGTTTATGATGTAACATCTCTGGTTTACTTCCTGGCACATCATAAGCTCTAAATAAGAATTAGCTATTAATAAAAATAAAAATACTAGTAGTAATTTGTTGTGGTAGTTGTTTTTAATGCCATAAAATGGAAAAATGACTGTAATGATTTGGATCTTCTAGCTTTTCTCTTGGACTTAAGTATTTGTCAATATGTGGCTTAACAAAATTCAGTTTCCCAAATAAGCAAGTTTCTTAAACTGATCTTGGTTAACAAGTGGCTTTGATTTTAATTCACATTGGGGTTTCCCTTGTAGCTCAGTCGGTAAATGATCTGCCTGCAGTGCAGGAGACCTGGGTTTGATCCCTGGGTTGGGAAGGTCCCCTCGAGAAGGAAATGGCAACCCACTCCAGTGTCTTTGCCTGGAAAATCTCATGGACAGAGGAGGCTGGTGGGCTGCAATCCATGGGGTTGCAAAGAGTCAGACACGACTGAGCGACTAACATTTATTTATTTACTTACTTATAGAGCATAGTCTTGAGCCACATGATTTATCCTGGATGCTCTATTAATAGGTGCCCCTAGCTTTTGATAAAGGCTACTGCTAAACTTCAATAACTTTCATGTTGAAACTGTTTCCTTTCGTTTTCAGTTAAACCTTTGCCACCAGACTACCTTAGTCTTACTATGAAGAATTCAAAAGAAGTGAACCTGAAATGGAGCATTCCCAGAGGACCTATTCCAGCAAAATGTCTCATTTATGAAATTGAATTCACAGAAGATGATACTGCCTGGGTGGTATGGACATTGCATTTATTTGGGAAAATCATAAACACAGTCTTTTAAATAAAATAGTAAACATAAGAACCAAAGTCAGTTGCTATTCACGTAAGGATGGAACATAACATGCACCTTAGTTTAACTTCCAGAAAACCAAACAATCTTGAGGACAAAAGAAAGATGTTTGCAGTCTGAAAGTATGATCAGTTAATTATACCAACTTTAAAACTACATAGGTCCTTAGAGATAATCTAGTCACTTGTTTCCAAAATTGTTATATATTAATTTTATTCATTGGTTTCCAACTTAAGAAGTGGTGGAGATGAGTGGGTGAACCATTAGTTCTATCAATTCATTTCACATACACGTTAAAAAAACCCTGATTTTTCTACTTGAAAAGATAGATTTACAAGTACCAAGGAAGTGAATTGACTTACAATAAAATTATGTAGCTAGAACTAGAATCCAGACCTTATTCCCAGTCTACTTTAATTTACATTACATTATGCTAGTTCCCAAGAAAAGTTACAACAAATGAAAAGCTGTTGTTTTGAATGAGAAACACTCTTCAGCTCTTTTAAATACAAAATTGAAGTAATCACTTCAGTGATTTTTTTTTTCTTTTGAGATCATCCAGCTGTGTGTATTCTCATATCAGAAGGGGTGGTTTCATGCCAGGCCCTGAGCACTGTTATACTGGTCTTATGATTAAACAAAATAAGAATAAGGGAAAAAAGAAGCTTTGTGTCTATGAACTCTACAGTATCCATAGAAACAAACTTCCCATGATGACTCTTTTTGCTAACTCAGTATATGTAGCATTTTCTAATTTATGGAATCTGGACAATTTGAAACTAATCCAAAATGGGTGTCATAAGCACCAAAACTACAGAGGAATTTTGCCCTGTCATATATGCCCTTTACTACCAGTAATCCATTATCACTTCAGGAAAAATTTTAAATATAAATAAGGAAGAAAGAATGAAAAGTAAAACACCATACAGAGAGATGGCCACTGTTAGGATTTTGCTATATACCTTTCTAGGCATTTGATGCATTTATTTCATGTAACAAAACTCACTTTAAAAATGACAAATCAAATGGAGTATGGCTAGCTGCAGTTAGATCAAATAATGACATCTTATTTTTTCTTGGCTTTCAGACTACCACAATTGAAAATGAAATATATGTCACAAGAACATCAAATGAAAGTCTCCAATTATGCTTTTTAGTAAGAAGCAAAATGAATATTTATTGTGCAGATGATGGAATATGGAGTGAGTGGAGTGATGAACAGTGCTGGAAAGGTATGGGATAAAAGAACAGTAGAGTATTTCTAGCACTGTTTGAGGAAGAAGACGCCTTATTGGATGTCATAGGTCACTACAATTCAGTGACACAGGTTATCAATATAATAGGGTCAACCCTTCTTCATCATTTTTTTTTTGAAGTGCAGTTCCTTGAGATATAAGTTACAGGTGTACAATAAAGTGATTTACAATTTAAAAGGCTTTACTCCATTTGGAGTTATTATAAAATATTGGCTATATTACCTACTTTTATAGATTCTATAATATTAATTGAGCTGTATCTTTTCTGCACTGCAAGGTTTAATAAATTCTGTTTGAGTCTTCCTGCTTTCATTTGACAAGCTAATTTGACATTTTACCTGTTTTGCTTTGATTTTGCTAGTGGATTACCTTCCAATGGTACTCTTAGCTCCAAAATTTGGTGGTACTATTCTTGAGTTTCTTATATACTTACCAGATGTTAACCAAATCTGTATTAGTACCAACTGGAGTTGTAGTAGTACATTTACTCTGAAGTTTTACTTACGAGCATATATGTATTTTATCAGACCCTTGACTATATTATGTGTCTTCTTTATATGGTTTTGAAAAATTCTATGCTCATTATTCAAGATTTTTATAGTCTATGCCTCTTCCCCATTGAAATTCAAATGAATCATTTAAATGAATCCATTTAAATGTTCGAAAGAGGGAACAATCATAAAATATGTTGATATAGTTATTGAAGAAAATATATTTTAAAAAGAACAGTAGCTAAACTAAAAATTTTGCTCTTTGCTAGCAAAATTAATTTTCTCTCAGTGTATTTTGTAATTATGAAAGTCCAAATGCTCTTGAAGATAGTCTATAAACAGGAAAGATAAATTAGCAAGCACCTCAATTGAACATAGATTTATAGGAAGTCTAATGTTTGGTTTTAGCTAGTTTAATTTGTTATAGTTCAAAGTCTTGTTATAGTTCAGTTATCAACATTCTTGTTTTTCTGTCAGAAAAGAGAATGTGCTAGTTCTTTTGTGGGGAAGACTATTTTAATCAATATTTTCCTATGCTTTTGATTTTCAAGAGAACAGAAATCTTAAACAAGACACTTATTTTTGAGTGTCTAGTACCATGCCTAATTAATATTTTTCTAATTAATATGTTATCATTAGTAAAATGTATATTCTGTTTACTTCCAATACTGATTTAAAGTGACTTATGGTAAAAGATATATTTCAATTAAATATGTTTGGGACTGATATGTACACACGGCTATATTTAAAATGGATAACCAACAAGGAACTACTATATAGTACAGGGAACTCTGCTGAATACTCTGTAGTAACCTAAATGGGAAAAGAATTTGAAAAAGAATATATATACATATATGAACAGAATCACTTTGCTGTACACCTGAAGCTAACACAACATTGTTAACCAATTATACTCCAAGGATGCATGAGACAAGTGCTTGGGGCTGGTGCACTGTGATGACCCAGAGGGAGGGGATGGGGAGGGAGGTGGGAGGGGGGTTCAGGATGGGGAACACATGTAAATCCATGGCTGATTCATGTCAATGTATGGCAAAAACCACTACAATATTGTAAAATAATTAGCCTCCAAGTAATAAAAATAAATGAAAACAAAATAAAAAAATAAAAAATTAAATAAAGAAAATAAACTTTCATGGAAGACAAAAATAGCAATATAAACAACATTGAGAAAAGGTAAAACATTATTGTGCTTCACAGTATACTAGCATTATCAATATAAATGTTAGTAATTATTTTAAATTGAAGGAAATTAACTCAGCCTTGCTCTTTCACATGAAGGCATATAAATACATATGCAGATATAGATACAAATATATAATGGCATTTTTATCAATCATCCATCTCCTTTTATGTTGTTCCATTATAATAGAATCTGTGTTTGTTATCTCGCTATTAGTATACTGGTATCATTCTCTTTCATATATCAGCTATTTGTTAAGCACCTACTATGTGTCAAAGTTTTTCAGGTACTGGAGATACAGTGGTAAAAAAAAAAAAATCCTTGTCCTCATTGAATTTATATTTTATTCCCAAGTTAGGTAGGGATAGACATAAGCAAAGAAGCCAAATATATCATATAATCACTAAGGGCTGTGGGGGAAAAACAGGCAGAAAGAGAGAGAGAAAGAACTCAATTAACTAAAGATACATGGAATCAGAAAGAACACTTACTTGTACTATGTTTTTTTCATTTTTGTCACTAATATAAGAAATCTGAGACTCTGTGGAACTGACACTGAGAAAGCCATGCCCTGAATTATATCTTGTTTTGATTCCTGGGTTGGGAAGATCCCCTGGAGAAGGGAAGGCTACCCACTCCAGTATTCTGGCCTGGAGAATTCCATGTATGGTCTATAGGGCCGCAAAGAGTCAGACAGGACTGAGTGACTTTCACTTTCACTTTCATTAGTCAATGCAGGGTTTAAAGAAGACATGGTGAGTTTTTAGCCACATCCTCAAAATAACAGCCTTTTGTATATTTTACATATAATCTTTTTTAAAGTTTGAGTATAATTGATTTACAATGCTGTTTTGTTTTGTTTTTGTTTTTTAAACTTTTTGTATGTAATCTTAACCATTTTTTTGATGACAGACTTCTTTTGCCCTGATGGCTATCTCTTGGTAGAATCTTAGTAAGTTTGAGATTAGAAACAAAGACTTTCCTGAGATGCATGTGATCTTATTTCTTTTGCACATTTCTTATTGGATGTTTTAAGTTATAGAAAAATCGCACATAATCTTTTGAAAATGACTATCTTATTCAGGATTTAATCTGGAACTTCACAAAAGAAGTCTATTTCTCGCTGTTAATTTTGTATTCCAGAAGCTCATATCATTAGTCATTTCTCTGGATTATATCCTTGCAATTCTTAACTGGGCCTATGAATTTGGTAATTTTCTAGTAGAAAATAAGATCCTAAATGAATAAGACACCAAGAAAAAAGTGGGGCTGGAGATAGTTTTGAGTATAGATATAGGCCTAGGATTCAACATTTTCCATAGTATTTCAAAAATGTGGGAGATACTGGTTTTGGAAGGACAAACCTTGCATACATTTTCAATTTGTCTAGTGATTGCTCATTTCTTGCTATGCAGAAAGTGTCAGTTACTCAGTTGTGTCCGACTCTTTGTGACCACATGGACTGTAGCCTACCAGGCTCCTCTATCCATGGAATTCTTTAGGCAAGAATACCGGAGTGGGTTGCCATTTCCTTCTCCAGAGGGTCTTCCCAACCCAGGGATCGAACATGGCTCTCCCTCATTGCAGGCAGACACTTTACCGACTGAGCCACCAGGGAAGCCCTTGCTATGCAGAAGAACCATTAAAATTTCATCCCTTTAAAAAAAAAAAAAAAAGAATGATAAGAAAAAACTCATTTCTTTAGTCTCCAGAATGTGAGACAGTTTCAAAAACATGACTTTTAAAGACTAGCTCCATTATTCGCACTGAGACTTACTGAAGACCAACTTTCACTCACTACTGCATTGTATGATATAAACATTTGACTTATTGAGAGTTAAGAGATACATATGGTATGTTTATCTAATCACTCTGTTAATATTTTGCCACTGCGTTATTTGAAAAATTCACAAGAACAAATTTGAAAACAAAATCATATAAGAAAATAAAAATGGTGGGAAGAAATTCCCTGGTGGTCTAATGGCTAATACTCTGTGCTTCCAATGCAGGGGGCCTGGGTTCTAACTCCAGTCAGGTAGCGAGATCCCACATGCCTCAACTTAGAGTTTGAATGCTGAAACTAAAGATCTTGTATGCCGCAACTAAGACCCGGCACAGCCAAATAAATAAATAAATATTTTAAAAAGAAAATAGAATGGGGCTTTAGGTAGTTACTTCTCTAAGCAAAATGAAGAGCTGTCACAGCCCAGTAAAGTAGTTGTTCTATAAAAAAAAGTGCACGAATGAAAGGAATGACATACTCAAACCTCACTTACTGGGATATATGGCAGAAGTTGCCAAGTTTAACTCACTTCTTGTCCATTTACCAGTTTATTTATAAATAATTTCATTTTCAAAATAATTGTACACATCTAACCCTTCCCCTTTTTTTGTGATTTTAATCCTAGGTGACATATGGAAGGAAATCTTACTATTTCTCTTGGTACCACTTGTTCTTGTCTCATTATTTGTTTTGGTAGTTACTTGTCTACTTTTATATAAGCAAAGAAATTTATTGAAAATGGTAAGTTGTATAGCGTTACCATGTTTAGTCTGAGGTAATAGATAAAAAATATTTTGCTTTAGAACTGATGAACCTACATTTTATAACTGCCTGTACACTGTGAGTGTACAATGATGTTGTGTAAACTATGATGATGTGTTAAGAATGAACAGTAATTTAAAAAATTAACCCTAAAAAGCTACATTTTGGGGTGGACTTACTTTTGACGATAGATAAGAATAATGCTTCAGAACATGAAACACTACCTTTAGTTTAGAGAAAACATGAGAATTACAGGAGAAAAGCAGGATGGGGAAAAGGCAATACTGACTTAAAATGTAAGCAGCCTGATATATATTACTAGTGTGCCACAAAAATTTTAAAAATCTTGGTGTGTAACCTCCAAGACCTCACATTCCAGTTCTGCTAGCTGTATAGTAGAATCTATACAAAAACATAACCTGCATTATGAGCTGATTTTAGCTATTTGAGTTATACAGATAATGCTATAGAGGGACCACTGTGTCTTTGGTGAGCTTTAAGAAGGAAATGTGACTTAGAGAAAAAATATCATAATGCCAAGTCTTTTAAAGATAAAGAGAAATGTGAATGTGTATGAAATGTTTTGCTTTATTCCCTGCTGAATGCTTTTTTTCCCTATGTCTCTGAGTTATTAATCTAAGTGAAATAGTTTGTGTTATTAATGACTGTTAATAATGGAGCTCTTTCTTAATTTCAGGTTTTTCATACAAAAAAAAGAAGCCCTTTCTAATCAAGATTCACTCTGTTGACTCAATAAATCCCAGTCTTATGGCCAAATGTTTGATATGAGTCTTATCAAACTGAATTTTTTCCTAAATGTTGAATAAATTTTATTTTGAAAACATTGTTGTCTTTAAATAGGCGTTTGATTATTAAAATCCTCAATTAGTAGGGAATTTTATGGATTCTATTAACAGATTTTTTTTTCTTATTAAGACACAAAGTTTAGAGACTTCCCTGGCAGTCAAGTGGTTATGACTCTGTTTTTCCACTTCGGGGTTCTATCCCTGGTCAGGGAACTAAGATCCCTCATGCTGGGCGGTGAGGTCAAAAACAAAAACAAAGTTCAACCAATTAAATTGAAGATCTAATTGCTTTTATTAAGTGATTCATGAATCAGACTGCGTCCTACCTAGCAACTAGAAGGGTGCTCTGAGGGGTTGTACAAAACAGAAGGTTTTTATAGAAAGAAGGATAGGGCAAGGAAGCTATTAGCAAAAGAAAAAAAAAATAGATTATTTTTAGGCCAACGCATCTTCTTTTTGGAGGGGGGAAGGGAAAGGAAGGGGTTTTAGCATGCAGATTGCCTCTTCTTCTCTGAGGGGATATAGAGAGCCCATGTAGCAGGTGACCTCGTTGGTGCTGACCAGAAAATTCCAGACTGGTTGATTAAGATTATTTTTCTGGTGAAGGTCAAAACTGCAATTAGGTTAGTTGTTTAATCTACATTTGTTATCATGGGCTTTAGCACAAGTTGTGCCATTTTGGGCCTGTGGTTTTCTCTTTAACATTCCTCAATCCAAGATGAGAGTGCTACATATAGAAAAGTCAAGGGATGGGTCAGAATCTAATCTGTGATGTATTTGTAAAACAATGTGATTTTGAGAATGGCACTAAGTCATAGAGATATTGTCAAATATTCCATATGAGATTCTAATTTTTTTATTAATTGCACTTGGAATGAAAGTATTCACCATGAATGAGGTTGCTTGGCTTTAAAATAAGCTGTGGAGAGGATTAATAAGAAGCAAGAAATTTTAAATACATTCATAGTCTAAATGTGTGCTTCCCATTTCATGAAAAAGTGGGAAGCATGCAGTGCTTCAGGTCAGTTCAGTTCAGGCACTCAGTCATGTCTTACTGCAACCCTATGGAAGGCAGCACATCAGGCTTCCCTGTCCATCACCAACTCCCTGAGCTTGCTCAAACTCATGTCCATTGAGTTGGTGATGTCATACAATCATCTCATCCCCTGTGATCCCCTTCTCCTCCTGCCTTCAATCTTTCCCAACATCTGGGTCTTTTCCAATGAGTCACTTCTTTGCATAGGGTGACCAAAGTATTGGTGCTTCATTTTCAGCATTAGTCCTTCCAAAGGACATTCAAGACTGATTTCTTTTAGGATGGACAGGTTGGACCTCCTTGCTGTCCAAGGGACTCTCAAGTGTCTTCTCCAGCACCACAGTGCAAAAGCATCAATTCTTTGGCACTTAGCTTTCTTTACGGTCCAACTCTCACATCCCTACATGACTACTGAAAATACCATAGCTTTGACTAGATGGATCTTTGTCAGTAAAGTAATGTCTCTGCTTTTTGATATGCTGTCTAGGTTGGCCATAGCTTTTCGTCCAAGGAGCAAGCGTCTTTTAATTTCATGGCAGCAGTCACTGTCTGCAGTGATTTTGGAGCCCAGAAAAATAAAGTCTGTCACTGTTTCCATTGTTTCCCCCATCTATTTGCCATGAAGTGATGGGACCAGATGCCATGATCTTAGTTTTCTGAATGTTGAGTTTTAAGCCAACTTTTTCACTCTCCTTTTTCACTTTCATCAAGAGGCTCTTTAGTTCTTCTTCACTTTCTGTCATAAGGGTAGTGTCATTTGCCTATCTGAGGTTATTGATATTTCTCCTGGCAATCTTGATTCCAGCTTGTGCTTCATTTCAGGAGATGTACTCTGTATATAGGTTAAATAAGCAAGGTGACAATATACAGCCTTGATGTACTCCTTTCCAAATTTTGAACCAGCCCCTTGTTCCATGTCCAGTTCTGACTGTTACTTCTTGACCTGCATACAGATTTCTCAGGAGGCAGGTCAGGTGGTCTGGTATTCCCATCTCTTTTAGAATTTTCCACAGTTTATTGTGATCCACACAGTCAAAGGCTTTAGCATAGTTAATGCAGCAGAAGTAGATGTTTTCCTGGAATTCTCTTGCTCTTGCTATGACCCAACGGATGTTGGCAATTTGATCTCTGGTTCCTCTGCCTTTTCTAAATCCAGTTTGAACATCTGGAGATTCTCGGTATATGTACTGTTGAAGCCTAACTTGCAGTGCTTAAAAGGCTGAAAATAATGAGATGAAATGACGAGAGATCATATTTGAAATATTCAGATGTTACAAACTATGTAATACAAGCTTGAAAGTTTCCTATGCTAGTTGGCAGGCAACATTTCCTATTTTCTGATGGTGTGATTTTTTTTTTTAATTCATTCAGAGACCAAAAAGCTCAAGCCTCTGAAGTCAGTAAGAAGCCTTTTAAAGTTACATGCAAACTTCAGACCAATTGACAGTTAACTCCTAGTAGAAGATGTGGCAACCGAACCATAGACAGTTACTTCAAAATTTAGAGATTAATGACCTATAGATTACAATCAAGTTTTAGATCAATATCTAATATTATTCAGAATGGTTCTGCTCTGTGGTCCACAGACCAATAGAGTGGGCATTTCCTGGGAAGTTATTAGAAGAAATGCAGAATCTCAGACTTCAACCCAGAACTACTCAATTAGCAGTCTGCACTTTAACAACATCCCCAAGTGATTCATTTGCACATTCAGTTTGAAAAAACATGAATATATTGCAATATTCTAGAATGAAAAAGACTAAAATAACATAATGGATAGATTAGACCATGGGCAGATTAACTGCAGCTTTGACTATCATTGTCACTGATCATCTGTCTCTAAAAGGAGAAAAAAGACCTAAAACTGAGATATAAACTAGGATACCATCCTCTACTACCACTTGTATTCAATGGTAGGTTGCACCACCATTTCCTTAAGTAGACTTATACTTGTGAAACATTAAAAACCCCATGGTAGGACTTCCCTGGTGGTCTAGTGTTTAGGACTGTGTTTCTACTGCAGGGGGCATGAGTTTGATCCCTGTTCAGGGAACTAAGATCCTGCATGCCATGTGATTCAGCCAAATAATAATTACAAAATTTAAAATTAGAAAATTAAAAGCAGACTACAAAATTAAAAAAAAGACAACCCATAGTTTTGCTGAGCCTATGAATTGATAAAATATGTTTGGCACATTACTCTCAAGTCAGAGCTTTCTAAAGTTGTTCTTAGTGTATTGAGGGATTTGGGGGATGGAGGAGAAATGAAAAGGGGAGAGGTCAAGGCTAGACAGGGAAATGGTAGGCAACCCCATCCTTGGAGGCTGAGTGGGTCATGGGAACCTAGTGTTTCCATTCCTTGGTTCAGAACATGCATAACAAGCTCTTCTAATCAAAGACTTATGGATTTTCCTCAAAGATTTACATCATAGCTTCTTTCAGGTTTTGGGAGTATCATTTATTTTAGACCCTTTCAGCTAATAGAACAAAGAAATATATGTATGTATATTCATGTGCCATCTATTTACTTGTTCAATTCAAGTATCCACGTATAACAGGATCAGGATTTTTAACCTATACCCCTACGAGAAAGAACACTATCAACTAGATTACAGTGCCTTTTTCTTTTGCCTTTAGTCTTGCAAACTCCATTCATTTCCAAAGTTACTTAAGTCAGGGGATCTTAGTGAGGTGGTTTCATACATTTGTAATATGCTTAGATTGTTTAGTCAAATTCTGCATTCTATTCTTGATGTCAACAAGTGTTTTTTAAAATATGGATACATTGATTCACTTTTTGCGCTGTAATGTTCTACTGGTTTTGACAAATACGGTGTCATGTATTTACCATAACATCATACAGAAGAGTTTCACTGTCCTAAATAATCCTCTATGCCTGGAGAAGGAAATGGCGACCCACTCCAGTAGTCTTACCTGGGAAATCCCAGGGACAGAGGAGCCTGGTGGGCTACAGAGTCAGACACAACTTAGTGACTGAGCACAGCCATTTTTTTCCCTAATATCTAGTGAAGTTTTAAAAGTTTATTTACTTATTTTAATTGGAGGATAATTTCTTTACATTATTGTGGTGGTTTTTGCTATACATCTACATGAATCACCCATGGTGCACATGTGTTCCCCCATCCTGAACACCCTCCCACCTACCTCCCCTCCCCACCCCTCTGGGTTGTCCCAGAGCACTGGCTTTGACTGCCCTGCTTCATGCATGGAAATTGAACTGGTAATCTATTTTATCTGTGGTAATATACATGTTTCAATGCTATTTCCCCAAATCATCCCACCCTCGCCTCCCACACAGTCCAAAAGTCTGCTCTTTACATCTGTGTCTCTTTGCTGCCTTGCATAGAATATCATTGTTACCTTCTTTCTAAATTCCATATACATGCGTTAATATACTGTATTGGAATTTCTCTTTCTGACTTACTTCACTCTGTATAATAGGCTCCAGTTTCATCCACCTCATTAGAACTGACTCAAATGTGTTCTTTTTTATAGCTGAGTAATAATCCATTGTGTGTATGTACCACAACTTCCTTATCCATTCATCTGAGCACAGTCATTTTTAGGAACAGTGTAGGCCACACAAAACACATCAGTGCTCCTAGTTTGTGACCTCTGGTTTAATATCT
Organism: Cervus canadensis; assembly: GCF_019320065.1. Lineage (NCBI taxonomy): Eukaryota > Metazoa > Chordata > Mammalia > Artiodactyla > Cervidae > Cervus > Cervus canadensis. Next base: position 125,080,897 of record NC_057419.1, on the reverse strand, counting down.
TTTTTCCCACTTGGCTCTTTGCTCCACAGGGGCACATGCCTGCTATTCTGCTCACCCAGTGTCTGGATTCAACAAATGGAAAACTAAAAATAGAAGATGGACTCACCATCCCAGTAGAGCAACAGGTTCAGAAAGAAAACACTGGCAAGGAGATGACATTCTGTCACTCCCCACCTCTTTTTTGATTGCCTGTTGGAAATGTCGCCATGTCCCTTTAAGCCCTACTCCCAGTTGACCCCTGCAAGCTTCCTTATCCTCTGCCCTGAAGTCATCACAATGGCCACATGAGTTCTGGCCAGGGAGGGCCCTCTGCGACATCACGAAGGGCCCAGCCCTGGCTGGTCCTCAGTCTCCAGGTGCCAGGGCAGACCAGCACACCAGGAGCCATTTCCTCTCTGCTCACCATGTGGTCCCTGAAATGGCTCCTGTTCTTATCTGTGTGTGCCTCCTGTTTCTATGATTTAATGTTTTCTTCTCTGAGAGAGAAAGCTGAAGAGCTCCAGGGGAAGGTGCTCTGTGGAGGGTACTTTCTAATTCAGCAGAATTACCAGAGCAAGCCCAAGACTGGCTTGAGATCATGTCACTCTGGCTTTTCTTCGTTGTTCTGATGTACATGATAGTGAAGGTAGCTGGAGAGAGTGGGTGAGAGTAATGTGCACTCCTGTTCGTTAGGGCAGTTCATTTGGCTCTCCAGGAAAGAAAAAAAGGCTTCCCTTGACAGGCTATACCTTTGGTACCTTAATCCAGCTCAAGATGGACCTTGTGAAATTTGTGTCCAGGGTGCAGAATCTGAAACTCGCCAGGGCAACCCGTGGTAAACTCAACCTCCCCAAATTCAAGGTGCCTGCAGATGCACACAATAACATTAAAATATATGAGCTATGGGGTGAGAAAGACCCCCAATCGAGTGGATTTGTGTGTCAAAGTAGGAGGGGAAAAGCTGAGTGTTGACAAACTGAATCTACTCTAATAAAATTATTTTGAAGCAAAAGAAAAAAACCTCTGAGATTTTTTTATTCACTCTACAGTTTTACCTTTTCCAGAATGTCCTATAATTGGCATCATGCAGTGTATAACCTTTTCCAGACTAGCTTATTTCACTTAGTAACATCCATTCAGATTTCATCCATTTCTTTTTGTGATTTGATAGCTTATTTCTTTTTGTTCTTGAATAGTATTCTGTCATGTTGATGTACCATAGTTTGTTTATCCATTCATCAATTAAAGAATACTCTGGTTGCTTCCAATTTGTGTGTATGTGTGAGAGAGAGAGAGTATGAATTAAGTTGTATGAAATTCATGTGCATGTTTTTGTGTGGGCATTAGCTTTCAAATCATTTGGTTAACTATCTAGGAGCATAACTGCTAGATCATATGGTATGACAATGTTGAGCTATGTAAGAAATGGCTTCCAAAGTAACTGTACCATTTTGAGTTCCCACTAACAACGAATGAGAGTTCCTGTTGTTCCTCATCTTTGCCAGTAATTGACTTTGTTAGATTTTTGTATTTGACCATTCCAATTAGTGTGTAGTGGTATGTCATTATTTTCATTTCACCAGTCTACTCTAAAAAGTTATTTCCATATTTCCGTTGTGTTTTATTACCATAAAATCTTCAGGTTTTTTTTATCTTTAATCTGAGGTTTATTTATTTTATTTTTTATTTATTTATTATATTTTTCATTTATTTTTATTAGTTGGAGGCTAATTACTTTACAATATTGTAGTGGTTTTTGTCATACATTGACATGAATCAGCCATGGATTTACATGTATTCCCCATCCCGATCCTCCCTCCCACCTCCCTCTCTACCCAATCCTTCTGGGTCTTTCCAATGCACCAGGCCCAAGCACTTGTCTCATGCATCCAACCTGGGCTGGTGATCTGTTTCACTATAGATAATATACATGTTTCAATGCTGTTCTCTCGAAACATCCCACCCTTGCCTTCTCCCACAGAGTCCAAAAGTCTGTTCTGTACATCTGTTCTGCTCAGAAAAACTTCCGCTGCTGTTTATACCATCATTACTACTTTGCTTAATTAGTCCTCTAATAATTTTTTCATGAAGGACTGATAACTTGAAATCATGTATATTGGAAAATATTTATCTTTAATTGAACGACACTGACCACATTTTCTTTTCCTGAGTATTGCTTTGTCCACAAATGTTGAGTGCCTTCACACAAAAGTTTAAGTTCAGCATGAACTTCTCCCCTTTTTGTTGGTTTGTTTTGATTTTCTTATATACTTATTAGATGTTCACCAAATCTGTATTAGTACCAGTTGCAGTTGTACATTGACCCTAAAGTTTTACTTAGAAGCATATATGTATTTTATCAGAATCTTGACTTTATTATGTCTTCTTCATATGGTTTTGAAAAACTATATGCTCATTATTTAGGCTTTTTATAGTCTGTGCCTCTTCTTCATTAAGATTCAAATGAATCCATTTATATACTGTTAGAAACTGAGAAAAATCATAAAATATGTTGTTATAGTTATTGAAGAAAATATATTTTCTAAAGAAGAGTGACTAAACTATTTGCTATTTGCTAGCAAAATTAATTTTCTCTCAGTGTATTTTGTATTTATGAAAGTTCAAATGCTCTTGTATATAGTCTGTAAACAGAGAAGATAATTGAGCAAGCAGCTCAATCGAACATAGATTTATAGGAAATCTAATGTTTGGTTTTAACTTGTTTAACAGAGTTTTGTTATAATTCAGGTATCAACAATCTTGTTTTACTGTCAGTAAGGAAAATGTGCTAGTTCTCTTGGGGGAAAGACTATTTTAATTGGTATTTTCCTATGCTTTTGATTTTCAAGAGAACAGAAATCTTAAACAAGACACTTATTTTTGAGTGTCTAGTACCATGCCTAATGAATATTTCTCTAACTAATATGTTATCATTAGTAAAATGTACATTCTGTTTACTTCCAATACTGATTTAAAATGACTTATGGTAAAAGATATATTTCAATTAAATATGTTTGGGACTGATATGTACACACTGCTATATTTAAAATGGATAACCAACAAGGAACTACTATATAGTACAGGGAACTCTGCTGAATACTCTGTAGTAACCTAAATGGGAAAAGAATTTGAAAAAGAATATATATACATATATGAACAGAATCACTTTGCTGTACACCTGAAGCTAACACAACATTGTTAACCAATTATACTCCAAGGATGCATGAGACAAGTGCTTGGGGCTGGTGCACTGTGATGACCCAGAGGGAGGGGATGGGGAGGGAGGTGGGAGGGGGGTTCAGGATGGGGAACACATGTAAATCCATGGCTGATTCATGTCAATGTATGGCAAAAACCACTACAATATTGTAAAATAATTAGCCTCCAAGTAATAAAAATAAATGAAAACAAAATAAAAAAATAAAAAATTAAATAAAGAAAATAAACTTTCATGGAAGACAAAAATAGCAATATAAACAACATTGAGAAAGAGGCAAAACATTATTGTGCTTCACAGTATACTAGCTTTATCAATATAAATGTTAGTAATTATTTTAAATTGAAGGAAATTAACTCAGCCTTGCTCTTTCACATGAAGGCATATAAATACATATGCAGATATAGATACAAATATATAACGGCATTTTTATCGATCATCGATCTCCTTTTATGCTGTTCCATTATAATAGAATCTGTGTTTGTTATCTCGCTATTAGTATACTGGTATCATTCTCTTTCATATATCAGATATTTGTTAAGCACCTACTATGTGTTACAGTGTTTCAGCCTCTGGAGGTACAGAGGTAAAAAAATAAAAAAATCCTTGTCCTCATTGAATTTATATTTTATTCCCAAGTTAAGTAGAGATAGACAATAAGCAAAGAAGCCAACTATATCATATAATCACTTAGGGCTCTGGAGAAAACACAGGCAGAAAGATAGAGAGTTCAATTAACTAAAGATACATTGAATCATAAAAAAAAAAAAAAAAAAGAACATTTACTAGTTCTAATGTTTTCCATTTTTGTCTCTAATATAAGAAATCTGAGACTCTGTGGAACTGACATTGAAAAAGTCATGCCCTGAGTTATATCTGTCACAGTCAATGCAGTGTTTAAAGTAGATATGGCGAGTTTTTAGCCACATTCTCAAAATATACATGATTTTATGCATTTTAAATGCCATCTTCTTTTTAATTTTTCTTTTTTTAAAATTATTTATTTATTTTAATTGGAGGCTAATTACTTTACAATATTTTGGTGGTTTTTGCCATACATTCACATGAATCAGCCACTGAAGTACAGTCCATGGGGTCGCAAAGAGTCAGACATGACTGAGCAACTAAGCACAGCACATAGTTGGTTGACAATGTTGTTTTTTTTGTTTTTGCTTTTTTAGCTTTTTATATGAAATCTTAACTGTGTTATTGCTATTGAAGGCAGATTTCTTTTGCCTTGATGGCTATATCTTGGTAGAATCTTAATAAGTTTGATATTAGAAACAAAGACTTTCCTGAGATGCATGTGGTCTGTAGATATACACAATAACATAATGTATGAACTATGGGGCGACAAAGACTCTGACTGAGTGGATTTGTGTGTCAAAGTAGAAGAGCAAAAACTGAGCATTAGCATACCGTATCCAAGTTAATAAAACTATTCTGAAGCAAAAGAAAAAACTGATATTTTTAATTCGCTCTACAGTTTTACATTTTCCAGAATGTCCTATAATTGGCATCATTCAGTGTATAACCTTTTCCAAACTAGCTTGTTTCACTTAATAACATCCTTTCAGGTTTCATCCATTTCTTTTTGTGATTTGATAGCTTATTTCTTTTTATTCTTGAATAAAATTCTGTCGTGTTGATGGACCATAGTTTGTTTATCCATTCATCAATTAAAGAACACTCTGGTTGCTTCCAATTTGTGTGTGTGTGTGTGTGTGTGTGTGCGCGCGCGCGCATGAGTGCGTGTCTGAGAGAGAGAGAGAATGAATTAAGCTGTTATTAAGTTTTTGTGTGGGCATTAGCTTTCAAATCATTTGGTTAACTATCTAGGAGCATAGTTGCCAGATCATATGGTATGACAATGTTGAGCTATGTAAGAAATTGCTTCCAAAGTGACTGAACCATTTTACATTCCCACTAACGATGAGTGAGAGTTCCTGTTGTTCCTCATCTTTACCAGTAATTGACTTTGTCAGATTTTGTTTTGAACATTCTAGTAAGTGTAGTGGTATCTCATTGTTTTCATTTCACCAGTTTACTTTAAAAGGTTATCTTATTTCCATTATGTTTTATTACCATAAATTCCTCAGGTATTTTATCTTTAATCTGAGGTTTAAATAGATCTGCTCAGCTAAACTTCTGCTGCTATTTATACCATCAGTTATTATTTCGCTAAATTAGTCCTCTAATAATTTTTTTCATGAAGGACTCATAATTTGAGATCATGTATATTGGAAAATATTTATTTTTAATTGAACAACACTAGCCACATTTTTTTTTCTTGAGTGTTGCTTTGTCCACAAATGTTGAGTGCCTCCACACCAAAGTTTAAGTTCAGCATGAACTCCGCTCCCACCTTTTTTTGTTTGTTTTGATTTTTGCCTGAGTCTTCCTATTTCTGAAATCCAGGAGCTTTACTAGGATAATGTCTTGATGTCCATTATTCTTGGAATGTCATCTGTTCTTTAATATATAAATTCAAATATTTCTTTGATTTTAAGGAAATTTCTTTCTATAAAGCTCTTGAACAAATTTTTCTCTTCTAATTTGTTCTCTTTTCCTTGGAAACCAGGAGAAGGCAATGGCACCCCACTCTAGTACTCTTGCCTGGAAAATCCCATGGATGGAGGAGCCTGGCAGGCTGCTGTCCATGGGGTCACTAAGAGTCAGACACAACAGAGCAACTTCACTATCACTTTTCACTTTCATGCATTGGAGAAGGAAATGGCAACCCACTCCAGTGTTCTTGCCTGGAGAATCCCAGGGACAGGGGAGCCTGGTGGGCTGCCATCTATGGGGTTGCACAGAGTCAGACACGACTGAAGTGACTTAGCAGCAGCAGCCTTGGAAACCAACTGTGTATGTGTTAGATCTCCCATTTATGTCTTATAAATTCAACAGTTTCTAATTCTTTTAAGTGCTTTTACATTTTTAAAAATCACTTTTCTCGTCAGTCTTCCTATTTATTTCAGTGATTTTAATGATGTCTTTCCCCTTATTGCTGCTTTGAAAATGGTCTTAATTTCTGTAATAGTGTAACAGAAGGGAAAGGGGCAGGGCACAACTATTGAAAGAATGACATAGCCCAAGAACACAGCATAAACAGATTAGTATCAAATTGGCCAAGATGGCAGACAAGTTGACTTTGATTAGACCTTGATCCTCAATCAGCAAGCTTAGTGACACACCCAAAGCTGCCATGACAGTTTCAAGGCACTGTCAAAACACCAAGGAGTGGGCAGTGGCCCAATTCCTGGAAATCTCCATCCTTTCCCAAATACAGTTGGAATAATCCTCCCCTTATATATCATGTGAAATTACCCAGCCTAAAAATCTAACCAGGCCACATTTCAAGGCTGCATTCTGTCTGTGAAGTGTGCTTTTCTCTGAATCTGAATAAATCCACTTCTTCATTTTAGTTTAGTCACTCAGTCGTGTCCAACTCTTTGCCACCCCATGGACACCAGACTTCCCTGCCCATCACCATCTCCCGGTGCTTACTCAAACTCATGTCCGTCCAGTTGGTGATGTCTTCCAACCATTTCATACTATGTTCCCCCCTTCTCCTCCTGCCTTCAATCTTTCCCAACATCTGGGTCTTTTCCAGTGAGTCACTTCTTCACATCGGGTGGCCAAAGAATTGGAACTTCAGCTTCAGCATCAGTCCTTTCAATGAATATTCAGGACTGATTTCCTTGAGGACTGACTGGTTGGATCTCCCTGATGCCCAAGGGACTCTCAAGGGTCTTCTCCAACACCACAGTTCAAGAGCATTAATTATTTAGCACTCAGCTTTCTTTATGGTCCGACTCTCACATCCATACATGACTACTGGAGAAACCATAGCTTTGCCTAGACAGGCCTTTGTTGGCAAAGTAATGTCTCTGCTTTTTAATATGCTGTCTAGGTTTGTTATAGCCTTTCTTCAAGGAACAAGTATCTTTTAATTTCATGGCTGCAGTCACCATCTGCAGTGATTTTGGAGCCCAAGAAAATAGTCTGTCACTGTTTGCATTGTTTCCCCATCTATTTGTCATGAAGTGATGGGACTGGATGCCAAGATCTTAGTTTTCAGATTGTTGAGTTTTAAGCCAGCTTTTTTTGCTCTCCTCTTTCTCTTTCATCAAGGGGTTCTTTAGTTCCTCTTCGCTTTCTGCCATAACGGTGTTGTCATCTGAATGTCTGAGGTTCTTGACATTTCTCTCAGAAATCTTGATTCTGGTGTGTGCTTCTTCCAGTCCAGCATTTCGCATGAAGTACTCTGCATATAAATTAAACAAGCAGGGTGACAATATACAGCCTTGATGTACTCCTTTTCCAGTTTGGGGCCAATCTGCTGTTCCAATTTCGGTTCTGTTACTTCTTGACCTGCATACAGATTTCTCAGGAGGCAGGTCATGTTGTCTGGTATTCCCATCTCTTTAAGAATTTTCCACAGTTTGTTGTGATCCACATAGTCAAAGGCTTTAGAGTAGTCAGTGAAGCAGAAATAGATGTCCTTTGGGAATTCTTGCTTTTTTTTTTTTATGATCCAACAGATGTTCGCAATTTGATCTCTGGTTCCTCTGCCTTTTCTAAATCCAGCTTGAACATCTGGAATTTCTCAGTTCACTTTCTGTTGAAGCGTAGCTTGGAGAATTTTGAGCATTACTTTGCTAGCATGTGAGATGAGTGCCATTGTATGGTAGTTTGAACATTCTTTGGTATTGCTTTTCTTTGGAATTAGAATGAAAAGTGACCTTTTCCAGTCCTGTGTTCACTGCTGAGTTTTACAGATTTGCTGGTGCATTGAGTGCGGCACTGTAACAGCAATATCTTTTAAGATTTGAAATAGCTCACCTGGAATTCCATCACCTCCACTAGCTTTGTTCGTAGTGGTGCTTCCTAAGGGCCACTTGACTTCACACTCCAGGATGTCTGGCTCTAGGGGAGTGATCATATCATCGTGCTTATCTGGGTCATCAAGATCTTTTTTGTATAGTTCTTGCACCTCTTCTTAATATCTTCTATTAGGTCCATACCGTTTCTGTCCTTTATTATGCCCATATTTGCATGAAATGTTCCCTTGGTATCTCTAATTTTCTTGATGTGATCTCTAGTCTTTCCCATTCTATTGTTTTCCTCTATTTCTTTGCAGTGATTATTTAGGAAGGCTTTCTTATCTTTCCTTGCTATTCTTTGGAAATCTGCATTTAGATGGATATATCTTTCCTTTTCTCTTTTGCCTTTCACTTCTCTTTTTTCTTAGTTATTTATAAGGCCTCCTCAGACAAACATTTTGCTTGTTTGCATTTCTTCTTCTTGGGAATGATTTTGATTACTGCCTCCTGTACAATGTCATGAACCTCTTTCCATAGTTCATCAGGCACTCTATCAGATCTAACCCCTTGAATCTATTTGTAACTTCCACTGTGTAATTTTATAAACCCACTTTTTACCAATCACTTTGTCTCTCACTGAATTCTTTCTGGGATGAGACATCAAGAACCTGAGCTTCATTAGGTCCTGAAACCAGGTACCATGTGTTTTGGCTGAGTTTGAGTCCCAGCCATTTGGGTTCAAGTCCCAAGCAGGGTTTTGCCTGGGCCCAAGTTCTGACCACATGCATTCGAGTCCCAAACTGGTTTTTGACTGGGTTTCAGTCCCAGTCATGTAGAGTTTTGGCTGGGTTCGATTTCAGCACTTGGGTTCATGTCCCAAACTGAGGTAAACTGTTTCAATAGCGTTACTTTTTTCTTCTACTTTCCTGAAATTTTCCAACTCCTTTCAATCGTCTTCTGTCATCTTAATGTTTCTTTCTTGAGAACTTTATTTGGTGTTCCTTCTTTTTTAAAAGACAGGGTATTTTTCCCTTTCACTTCCTTGAATTCTTAACTACATGTTTGGTCATACTTTGCCCCTATTTCATGGACATATTTTATTCAGTGCTCTTCATCTACTGTTTGTTTACTTTTTTCTTCTTTTTTTTTCTTGTAACATATTTGCTCCATATAGGGTTCCTTAAAATTATTTGCTTCATTTTGAATTCTTCTTTTTAAATAATGTAATTCTTGGACCATCTATTTGTGAGAATATAAAAGGCACAGGGGCCAGGGAAGAGTTGTAAGTCAGCATTATTCAAGCCTCAGAAGAAGACTTGTGAGGTACATGATTTTGTGGTCACAGTGTGGTTTTCTCTTTTTCTTTTAGTACTCAACATGATTCTTGTCCTATTCGAAGAGCTCTTCTATATTGCAGGAACTGGAAGCTTGGGAATGGCTTTTGCCACCTGCTTAATATTTTTCAATAAAAGGCACTCACAAGAGATGAACGAGATGAAAAGGAAGTGTTATTCCTTCTTGGTAGTGGTTATAATATTTTGGCCTTTGGGAGAAGTATGGTTTAAATTCTCACCCAAATCATCCATCTTGATGATGCAGCCTACTGGGACTAGTGCTAATGTTTTCTACAGTTTCTTATATGAATTATATTAGCAATTTCTGATTTCCTGAGAAATAGTGGTAAACTGGGAGCTAGGGCTGCCTTCCTTGACCTTTGCTCCTCTGGTTCTCACCTATAATTGTAATCACTTAACTATAAGTGTGTTTTCTCCTTTCTTAACCAAACTATATGCATATTGTGATCCAACTGATGCTGTGTTTACCTTTATCACTGAGATCAGCATTTTAAATGCTTATTTCTTATCACTCCCGAATTTACTTCACCCTGCATTACAATTGTAAATATCATGTGTTTTCATATTTTCTTATTTAGTCTTGTCTTTTTTGCTACTTTACAATGTTTGTATAATTTAAGGAAGGCTCCACTTACTGCATAGTCTACATACTCCAGACTGATTATAAGCAAGGTCTGTAGATGGTTTTGTCTTTCAGGGTATGCCACTGACTTTGGAGACCTACTTATTCTATTGTCTTTGCATGTGATCTGTAGCACAAATATGCTCTGAGCATTTTTGCCATCACCATGGTCAAATACTCAGTGCTCAGGGAAACATTTCCTTGGATTAATTGTGTATATATAATGTGTCCTACAACTTTACTCAAGTCTTTACTTTTCAAAAAGTTTTATGATTTTCCTTATTTGCTTGCTTGTTATTCATATGTTTAAGAATCTTTTTGGACTGCAAGGAGATCAAACCAGTCATTCTTCAAGGAAATCAGTCCTGAATATTCATTGGAAGGACTGATGCTGAAGCTGAAACTCCAATATTTTGGTCACTTGATGCAAAGAACTGATTCCTTAAAAAAGACCCTAATGCTGGGAAAGATTGAAGGCGGGAGGAGAAGGGGACGACAGAGGATGAAATGATTGGAAGGCATCACCGACTTGATGGACATGAGTTTGAGCAAGCTCCAGGAGTTGGTGATGGACAGGGAAGCCTGGTGTGCTGCAGTCCATGATGTTGCAAACACTCGGACATTACTGAGTGACTGGACTTATCTGAACTGAAGAATCGTTTTGATTTATTAACATATTTTAAACAATCTTATTTCATATTTTGTATCTTATACTTCCAATGTATGATGTTCTACTCTTTCTCACTATTGTTTTTGCTACCTATTGATCATGATGCTTTATTGCCAAAATTATTTAATATGTTTTGCATGCATGATCAGCTTGTTTTCCTCAGAATTTTTTTCTGTGGAAAATTTTTGAGCACTGGGATGAAGGGGATTTCTCAAAAAAAAAAAAAGTTTTTTCTTTTGTCAGGCTGAAACCACTATAAACTAAATTCTTGGTTTGGAAGTTTGACAGACAAATCAGTTAATGTGAGCTGAAGCTATTGACATGTATGAGGGCTGGTCATGGTTGTGAATTTTTAGGGAGTTTTCTCCTTATACTCATTGTCAAAATTCAAGATAGGTAATCTAATTTGTAGTCCTCCTTCTCATCTTTCTGTGTATTGAGAGGTTGGGGTGAGTTTAATTCTAGTTTACCCTTACAATGGGTAAACTTTGTTCTCTCAGTTTTATACGGGGTCTTCTATTGGATTTTTAGCACTTGAATTTTGCTTCATTTGAAATTCCCATATTCTGCAAATAAACATGATCTCATTAAATTCCCTTGAGAGTAAAGCCAGCTTTAGTGCTCTGGGTTTCTACCCTCACTCATTTCTTGGCCTGAATATTCTTTCATTTTCGGTAAGCTTATGACACTTATTTGGTAATACTTACTAACACTTAATTTTATTTCAGTAATTTTACTTGTTTTTATTTGAAGCTTTAGTCAGGTCATCTAATTCCCTGTGCTCATGAACTCCTCTTCTCTGAATTCTCTCATTCTCTCTTTCTACTTACATACAGTGAAATCCATATATTTTGAGTGTTTAGCTTGCATTAATATTTGAAAATATAAATACCTTTAAGAAAATTTCCTGGATATCTTGTCTTTATCAGTCTTTGATATCTTAGTATTAACCCTTTATTAATTTTCTTCTTTCCTGAGCTGAGTGTTCTATACTGAGGAAAAGGGAAATTCAACTGGTGGATGTTAAGTGTAGGCTACGGTAGAGCACCGAATCGGGTATTTCTGAATATTTAGAAGGTAATGTGTGGATCTTAATGCTTGTAGAAGGAGTGGTTAGAAAGAGGAATTAGGATTCCTTGACTCTACATTTTGTTTGCTGAGTGACTTTGAAAAAAAACTTCACTTCTTAACAAATTGAAGCTTCCCTGGTGGCTCAGATGGCAAAAGAATCTGCCTGTAATTCAGGAGACCTGGATTTGATCCCTCAGTCAGGAAGATCCCCTTAAGAAGGGAATGGCAACCCACTCTAGTATTCTTCCCTGGAGAATTCCATGGACAGAGAAGCCTGGCAGGCTACAGTCCATTGGGTCGCAAAGAATTGGATACAACTGAGCAACTAACACTTTCACTTTTTTCTTAACAAAGAAAAAAGATCAGGTGACTGGTGGCAGCTTAAAGGATATATTCACTAACAGCTTCATTCAACTACACAAAAGTAGAAATCAATAATTCCAATCCCTAAATCTTCCCAGACAGACTGCACAGCAGGCCATAGGAATTGTTTGTTCTCATGGAAACCTAGGGCCAGAGAGTCAAGAAATGGGGCGATTGCCATTGTTTTCTATTATAATGATAACCAATAATGATAATAAAAGCTGGACAATTAAGTGATTTCTATTATCTAAGAGCAATAAGGACTACTGTTTTTTATATGCTCAAGATATTTTGAGGTGATGTCATACATATTAGATTTAGACCATTACTGTCCCTTCTAATTCATAAGTGCATTTACTTCATGAGAAGTAAGGCCATCTTACCAAAAGTCTCTTTCCGACAAATACATCAAAATATTTTCTTTTCTTCAAGGGAAAGTCCTCTTTGAAGAGACATGTGTTTTCATTGTGTTAACCCATTCTGTTCACTGGCAAGAGTAATGCAATAGTTTGCTGCATATTGATGAATATTGATTTATCTGATGAACAACCTAGTATCAGATATTAGCACATGGCAGAGAAAACGGTCATATTGGAATAAAGCAAAGCAAACTTCTAGAATCATACACATGCACAAATATTAGATTTCAAAGTCTTTTTAGTGATTTAATTCTAATCCTATTCTTGTATATTACAGATGGGAAAATTGAGCCTCTAATATTGAAAAGAAATCAGTCAAAGTTTACCTGGTCAGTGAAAATATTGGGACTAGACTCAGATTTCTGGGTTCCTACTCCATTATTCTTTATACTACTTCAAACTATTTTTATTTCAGGAGGATAGAGAAAGTTTGAGACATCATTGGACACAATTTGCGATCATAAGCAGCCAGAAAGCAGCATGAGGAAACAGTTTCTGAGAGTTATAGGTGGAGGTGGGGGGACATAACAATAAGAAATTGAAAATCATGTGAATTGCAAATCAAGTCTTAGTCCTTGGGATAACAATATCATAGGCTTGCTATAAGAACATGTTTGGCTGTCTCTTTGAAAGCCTAATAAAAGGAAATATTAAATGTTATTTTTTTCTGGGCTGTGGCCTTGAAGCAATGTGGCTTCTCTCCATGATTTAGTGTTCAATTATAAAATTTCCTTCAAATAATAAAGACTCCAGGTCTGTTTGTTCACTAAATAGTTGTTCCCTGCATACCAGGGATGCTTGTAATATGTAATGGCTGATTGGCATCTGTGTATATTTGGCATAAAGTTTTAGAGCTCCCATAAAATTGACTATGTCAGACTGCTATGTGTATTGTCCCCTCTCCCCCAAAAAAAACCCCAAAACCCTGTGATAGCAATGATGGTGGTGCTGCTGGGCACTGTTATGGTTTTTTATGCATTTCACAGTATGTTCATAAACACGCCTCTAATTGTTTCTTACAACAAACCTATAAGGTATGTGTATGTGTGTTCAGCCATGTCCGACTCTTTGCAACCCCATGGACTATAGACTGCCAAGCTCCTCTGTCTGTAGAATTCTCCAGGCAAGAATACTGGAGAATTTCCTCCTCCAGGGGATCTTCTCCACTTCGGGATCAAACCCATGTCTCCTGCATTGGTAGGTGGATTCTTTACCATAGGGCCACCTGGGAAACCCCATAAGATATGTTAGGATTAATCATAATGAGATTAAAAGACACACAAAAAATTAAAATTTGGCTGGGATTTTGTATCCCCAAATATAGTAAGTTCTTGAAAGCACAAAGAAGACACTGTGTAAAGGAGAACAGTGTATTTGTAAATTAGGCTTTGTGCATCTCTACCACCAAGCTAAACTGGTAAAATATGTTCATTCGCTTTTTCAACAACATTTAATGAGTGCCTTCAATGTGTTAATTTCTGGGGATACAAAGTGACTAAAAATAAACAGGACTTTTCTCCATGGAAACTGAAGTCTAGTGAGACAGAGAAGCATAAATAATTAAACAAATAACATAAATTGTGAGGAGTATTTTTAAGGAAATAGTGTGCTATGAAATTGTATACATGGTTGTGTTTAGTAGTATTTTGAATAAAGTGCTCAAGAAAGCTCTCCCTGATGAAATCTGAAAAATGAAAAGGAGTAAGCCACGGAGGGAATGGCGGAAAATACGTACAGTCCACAATTAAATGACTGAATTATCTGCACTTTGTTTACTGCTCAGGAAGCTATGACAAGACCAAGTCTCTACTTTCGTTTGGCACTCCAGAACTAGCCTCACTTTGTCCTCTGTTATGCCAGAATCATTTGAGCAGTGCACCCTCCTCAGAGTTCTGAGACCTGACCTGGGCCTCTTTGTTGCTTCAGTGTTCCCTTTTTGCTTTTACTGCTTATTTAACTAATTCCTTGTATTAGACTCTGTTGAAATACCTAATATAGTTTCTGTTTTTCTATGGAAGTATTTTTTATTCAGTGTCTTGATTGACTCGGTCATCAGATTTTTTTGCATTCCCCTTAATTTTTAAGATTTTTGACACTGATCCAAATTCTATGCAACAAAAGAGGCCAAAAGAAGACTAAAAGGGCAAGAAAAAAAATTAAGTCTTTTAAGCCTTCATTTAATTTAATCTTCTGCAATTGGTCTTTTTTTAAAAACATGAGTTAATTAATTTTAATTGGAGGCTAATTACTTTAAGGTATTGTAGTGGTTTTTGCCATACATTGACATGAATCAGCCATGGGTGTACATGTGTTCAAGAAAGAGAAATACACGAAGGTCATTTTTGGGTGTGTTTTGGTCTATTCACAGCTTCTGTGAACTGTAGGTATACATATTAGAGGATTACAGAAGTGTTGAGATAGTAATCCTCTCAAATGCCTGACTCCCTGGGCAGTTCTTTCTGGCTACAAGGAACCTCAGCTGCTTACTTTTTGTGTCAAAAATATTAACAATTTCTTCCTAGGTGTGCATTTACAGAAAGTAATTGGGAAGCATTGGTCTATTGCATTTCATGCAAATCCTCCTAAAACCTTTACATTTGGTGTTCCCTGAAACATATTCTGAGGAATAATGATCTCTCATGAGGTTATCAGGTGTTCCAATGAGGAAAAAAATATTCTTTGGAGAAGTAAATTTGGAAAGTTCTAGGTTAAATAGCAAACTAACCATAGATCCTGATTTGCCCAGGACATTTCTAGTATGTGCTTTTGACTCTATGTAGTTATTAGCAAATCCCCTTTGGCTCTCAAAAGTGGCCTAGTTTGTATGATTAATTACAGATCATCCTATTTTTGGGTCACAGAGCTTATGTAGCATTTTCAACACTTATTTGACTCTGGACCCTTTGTTTTCAATAAGTGTTTTATGGACTCCATGGAGAATACTTAGGAAAGAAACATTGTATTTGGATCTATTCAATCTCTATGACTGTAATTATCTTTAGGCAAAGTAAGAAGTATTTAATTTCATGAGGCCCATCCCCCTGTTTCTGGGCAGAACAGAGGAAATGTGACCTTATAATCCATAAGGCTGGTCCAGGACAGGCTTTCATGGCTTGGAGTCTGAAGCTGACTGATATGGGGGAACTCGAAGATGCTGTTAGTTTTAGGATAACATTCCCTTCTTTCTGTATTCTTGAAATTAGAGATTGGAACCATCAAAAGAGGAGAAAGAGAAGAAAAAGATGCTTCACATACAATCCCCATTCCCAGGATTTTCCTCCTGGTTTCTGTGTGTGTGTGTGTGTGTGTGTGTGTGTGTGTGTGTGCTTACTTGTATCCAACTCTTTGCCACCCCATAGACTATAGCCCACCAGGCTCCTCTGTCTATGAAGTTCTCCAGGCAAGAATACTGGAGTGGGTTGCCATTTCCTACTCAGGGCATCTTTCTGATCCAGGGATCAAACCCATGTCTCTTGCATCTCCTGTGGATTCTTCACCACTGTGCCACCTGGGAAACCCTGGATTCTATACTGAGTCTTTAATTGAAGTATAGTTGATATATAATATTGTGTATTATAAGTGTACAATATAGTAATTTGCAAATTTAATGGTTATGCTCCATTTATAGTTATTATAAAATATTAGCTATATTCCCTGTGTTATGCAATAAATCTTTGTAGCTAATCTTATACATAGTAATTTGTACCTTTTAATTCCCTACCCTATCTTGCCTCTCCTCTCTTACCTCACCCCACTGGTAACCACTAGTTTGTTCTTTGTATCTGTGAATCTGTTTCTTTTTTATTATACAACTAGTTTGTTGTATTCTTTAGATTCCACATATAAGTGATATCATATAGTATTTGTCCTTCTCTGTCTGATTAATTTCACTTAGCATACCACCCTCCAAGTACATCCATATTGTTGCAAATGGCAAAATTGCATTCTTTTATGGCTGAGTAATATTCTGTTGTATATGTATATGTCACATCTTTATCCATTCATCTGTTGATGGACACTTGGGTTGTTTCTATCTGTTGCCTATTGTAAATAATGTGTCTATGAACATTGGGGTGCTTGTGTCTTTTCAATTAGTGTTTTTGTTTTTTTGCTATTTACCCAGGCATGAAATTTTTGGTCATATGGTAGTTCTATTTTTAGTCTTTTGTGAAACCTCTATACCATTTTCCATAGTAGCTATACCAAGTTACATTCCAACCAACAGTGTACAAGGGTGCCCTTTTCTCCATATCCTCACCAACATTTATTGTTTGTATTATTTTTGATGATAGCCATTCTGGCAGGTGTGAGATGATAACTCATTGTGATTTTGATTTGCTTTTCCCTGGTGATTAGTGATGTGGAGCATCTTTTCATGTGCTTTTCAGCCATCTGTATGTCTTTGGAGAAATGTTTATTCAGGTTTTCTGCCCATTTTTAAATTAGGTTTCTTTTTTTTTTTAATATTGAATTGTATGAGCTGTATATATATCTGGGATATTTACCCCTTATGAGTCATAGTGTTGAAAGTGAAAGTGTTAGTCACTCAGTTGTGTCTGACTTTTTGCCACCCCATGGACTGTAGCCCACCAGGCTCCTCTACCCATGGAATTTTCCAGACAAGAGTACTGGAGTGGGTTTCCATTTCCTTCTCCAGGGCATCTTCCAGATCCAGGGATTGAACCTGGGTTTTCCACATTGCAGGCAGACACTTTACCGTCTGAGCCACCAGGGAAGCCCAGTACTTACTTATAAGCTATATCATTTGCAAATATACAGAAAACGCTTTTAACAAAACTCAGTATTTATGATAAAACTTTCCAAAAAGTGGGCATAGAGGGAATATACCTCTCAGCCTCCCTGCTGCTCCCTTTGCCAAATCCTTCTACCACTCACAGTGAACCTTGATCCACATATTCAAAGCCATGGAGCTCTATGTGGAATAGAGAACTACTAGTTTATGTACTCATACTCTGAAGTGAAGTGAAATGAAAGTTGCTCGGTTGTGCCCAACTCTTTGTGATCCCATTGACTGTAGCCTGCTGTGGGATTCTCCAGGCAAGAATACTGGAACGAATTGCCATTCCCTTCTCCAGGGGATCTTCCCAACCCAGGGATCGAACCCAGGTCTCTTACATTGCAGGCGGGTTCTTTACTGTCTGAGCCACCAGGGAAGGTATAGATTGTAGTTAAACACACAAAATTAGGATCAGAAAAATGTAGATCTGAAATTTGCCTTTGCTTCTTTCTACCTGTTTGCATGCATACTAAGTTGCTTCAGTTGTGTGCAACTCTTTGTGACCCTTTGGACTGTAGCCCACCAGGCTCCTCTGTCCCTGGGATTCTCCAGGCAAAAATACTGAAGTATTGCTATGCTTTCCTCCAAGGTATCCCAACCCAGGGATCAAACCCATGTCTCTGGTCTCCTGCATCAGCAGGCAGTTTCTTTACCACTAGCGCCACCTGGGAAGACCTTCTACCTGAATAATAGTAATTTAAATAAATGTTCTGAGCATTGGTTTTTTTTTTTTTTTTTTTTTTTTTTTTATTTTTTATTAGTTGGAGGCTAATTACTTCACAACATTTCAGTGGGTTTTGTCATACATTGATATGAATCAGCCATAGATTTACACTTATTCCCCATCCCGATCCCCCCTCCCACCTCCCTCTTCACCCGACTCCTCTGGGTCTTCCCAGTGCACCAGGCCCGAGCACTTGTCTCATGCATCCCACCTGGGCTGGTGATCTGTTTCTCCATAGATAGTATACATGCTGTTCTTTTGAAACATCCCACCCTCACATTCTCATCTATAAAATATGGGTAAGATTACCTTTTGGTAGGTTAGTTTGCAGGTTAGATTATATTGTGCTTATAAATTGACTGGCCTAGTTCCAAGCAAGTACCATATGACAGGTAACCAAAAATATTAGAAAGAAGTATAAGGTGAAGAGCTAGGTTTTGCAGTCATACAGACGTGGATTTAATTCTGATTTTGACCACAAACTGTATGACTCTGGGAAGTTTACTTAATCTCTTTAGGAAATACTTTCCTCATCTGTCAAAGTAGAATATTAATTGTTATAGGATTTTGTACAAGTATGAGATAAAGCCTGTCTAGCACAGTGCATAGGATTTAGAAAGTACTGCATTAATAGTATTATTTTTGTTTCTATTAATATTTATGCTTCTAATATAATTGATATTTGTGCTTCTACAGGGATTTGAAGATGAGAAAGAATTTAAGACACCAAAGAATGGTTGTATGGCATTGGAGTTATGTAGGTCCCATGACAGGTAAGTGGGATAAGAGGCCCTAACATAATTGGGCACTTTCATTGAAATAATTTCTTGTAAAATGAATGCTGTACAGGTGCATTGGTCATGAGGATCACCACAATGCAGTTGTGGTCAAAAATGTGGAACAAACTTCTTCAGTCTAAGTCCTGGGGTGGTGGTGGACAATTGACTTCAAAACAATAGTGAATTAGAGTAATTTATGAAATGAATTAAAAATTTTTATTTTTCATTAGAATATTAAAAATTATTAAAATATCAAAAAATAAAAATATTAAAAACAAAAGTAAACAAATGGGACCTAATTAAATTTAAAAGCTTTTGCACAATGAAGGAAACTACAAGCAAGATGAAAAGGCAGCCTTCAGAATGGGAGAAAATAATATCAAACGAAGCAACTGACAAAGAATTAATCTCAAAAATATACAAGCAGCTCAATACCAGAAAAATAAATAACCCAATCAAAAATAGGCCAAAGAACTGAACAGACATTTCTCCAAAGAAGACATACAGATGGCTAACAAACACATGAAAAGATGGTCAACATCACTCATTATCAGAGAAATGCAAATCAAAACCACAATGAGGTACTATCTCATGCTGGTCAGAATGGCTGCCATCAAAAATTCTACAAACAATATATGCTGAAGAGGGTGTGGAGAAAAGGGGACCCTCTTACACTGTTGGTGGGAATGCGAACTAGTACAGCCACTATGGAGAACAGTGTGGAGATTCCTTAAAAAACTGAAAATAGAACTGCCATATGACCCAGCAATCCCACTTCTGGGCTTATACACCGAGTAAACCAGAATTGAAAGGGATATATGTACACATGTACCCCAATGTTCATTGCAGCACTGTTTGCAATAGCTAGGACATGGAAGCAACCTAGATGTCCACTGGCAGATGAATGGATAAGGAAGTTGTGGTACATATACAGAATGGAATATTAACTCAGCTATGAAAAGAACATGTCTCAGTCAGTTCTAATGAGGTGGATGAAATTTGAGCCTGCTATAGAGAGTGAAGTAAGCCAGAAAGGAAAACACCAATACAGTATATTAATGAATATATATGGAATTTAGAAAGATGGCAACAATGACCCTATATGCAAGGCAGCAAAAGAGACACAGATGTAAAGAACAGACTTTTGGACTATGTGGGAGAAGGCCAGGGTGGGACGATAAGAGAGAATAGCACTGAAACATGTATATTACCATATGTAAAATAGATGACCAGTGCAAGTTCGATGCATGAAGCAGGGCACTCAAAGCTAGTGCTCTGGGACAACACAGAGAGGGGATTGGGTAGGGAGGGAGACGGGAGGGTGTTCAGGATGGTGGGACACATGTGCATCTGTCGGGGAGTTTGTAATTTCCTTGGTTCTGTCTCATTGCAACAAAAATTTGAAATGATGGACCAGCATTACAGCCCTCAGATGGACCAGTGTTACAGCCCTGGAACAGACCAGTGTTACAGCTCCATATTACAATTCAGTTCTATTTAGAAAGTAAAGGAAAATACATCCTCGAGGCCTGAGGGCATGGCAACCCAAAAGATGCAAAGAGAAGAGAGGCCCCAGCCCAATTTTGTCTCTTTTTATGTTTTTCTTCTCCTTCTGGGCCTCCCCTATGTAAATTGGGCTAGCCAAGAGTGCTGTTTGTTTCACCTGAGGTTCTCACTCCAGTCCATTCCTTTGTTCTATTTTCACGTGCTTTTCCCTTCCTTGTCTTTTAGCCACCACCATTCTGGACTCCCTTTTCCTATTATAACTACCTAACATTCCCTGCTCAAGAGATGGGAGGTCCAGTTCTTTGAGGATAGGGGCACTGAGGTCTGTCTGGCTACTTCCTGCTGAACTGGGACAGCGAGGGGCATTGGGCCTCCCCCTCTTGCTAGTCTCAGGCCTCAGAGTCCTTATAGCAGTGTCCATCTAAGGGTGAGTGATATTTTCTGTGGTTGGCTGTAGTTTTATATATCCTTGTTGAGCTGGCACTGCATGTTGTAGCTTGTTGACCTGGGCAGAGAGAAAACGGCTTAGACAATTAATACTACATGGAGCAATCATAAGCAGCATCAATATGGTGATAACAGGGATTAGTAGGTGCATTAGCCAACTCCAAATTTCTCATCACCAGAAGGATCACCCAAAGAGAGATTGTAGCTACCTCGAGAACTCTCCAGCTCATTCTTTGAGATCCTGTAGGGCCTGAATGTTTTTCTTGAGGACTGTGAGACTTTCTTTAACTTAGCTAGAGTTATTTACCCAGAAACAACATGTCTCATTCAAGATGGCTCAAGTCCCTCCTTGTTCAGGCATCAGGAGATCTATCTCCTGTCTGTTTTGGAGTACAACCCCTGCCAAGCTGTGTTGGCTCTTTAGAGCAGTCCTGAGAAATCTTACCCCCAGAAGCTTAATTTTGGGGGTGTTCATCAGAATGGCACTCATTTGTAGTTCTGAATAGGTATCTGAGATCTCCCAGGGGCTCACAGGTGTATTAAGTGTCCTCTTCTCTTTTCTTCCATGGCTTTACTCATGAGTAGTGAATCCAGGAGTCATGTTCTGGTACCTTGACTGCTGTAGGTGTAGAAAGTATTACAGGGTAGGGGCCCTTCTATGTGGGCTGAACTTGAGCATTTGGGGACCCATATTTCCAGACTTTAATTAGGACTTGAGTCCCTGGGGCATATTATGGTGACTCTTTAGAATCTTTTGGGTCCTGGTTGACACCCCACAAGCATATATACTGCTGGAATTGCCTGATGACCATGATATAAGACTAGAGGGTCTGAGCCTCTGGATCTAGGAAGAGGTCATTGACATAAACAAAAGGTCTCCCATATTTTAATCTCATAAGAATTAAAACCAACCTGTTCCTTAAGGGCAATATGGGAGCTATTGGTAAAGCCTCCTTCCATCCCAGGGAGGTCTCCTGGGTTATCTTTTTTATCGCTGATTTTAAGAATTGGTTGGCTCTTTCTACTTTTCCTGAAGACTGAGGCCTCCAGGCACAATGGAGATAATAAGTAATATCCAATGCTTTAGAGACTCCTTGAGTGACCTTAGCAGTAAATGATGTCCGATTGTCACTTTGTAACGACCTGGGCAGACCAAATCTTGGAATGATTTCATGGAGCAGTTTTTTTTACCACCTCCTCAGCCTCCTTAGTCCAGGTGGAAAAGCCTTCAATCCATCCTGTAAATGTATCTATCATGACTAATAGGTATTTATACCCTTGAGAAACTGGCATCTGGGTGAAGTCCATCTGCCAGTCCTCTCCTGGGTAAGTCCCACATCATTGGACAGGCTGGGCCAGCTGGGGTCTTTGAGCTCCTAGGGGGTTGTTTAATTGGCAAGTGGGACAAGAGGAGATCACTTGCCTTATAGTTTTTTGGAGGCCTGTTCCTCTGAAAGATCTATCTAGTAATCTTTGGAGGCCTTTTCCCCCTAAATGAGTGGTGGCATGTAAGGAGTTAACCAACTTCCTTTGGAGGTTCCCAGGCAGAAAAAGGAGTCCCTCCTTTTGGAACCAACTCATATGATCTTCTTGAAAACCCTCACTGTTAGCTTTAAGAGTCTCACCTTTGGTATATGAAGGAATTTCTGGCAAATTAGGCTGTGGAACTAAGGTGGCACTCCTTATTAGGCCATTGTTCTGTAATGTTGCTCTCTTAACTGCCTGATCGGCTGCTTGGTTCCCTTGTGTCACTTCTGTGCTCCCTTTTTGGTGTCATTTACAGTGGGAGACTGAAACCTCAGTGGGTAGATGAACTGCCTCCAAAAGCCTAAGAATTTGGTCACCATATTTGATTGGGGACCCTCGGGTGGTCAAGTGGCCTCTTTCTTTCCAAATAGCAGCATGTGCATGTAGCACCAGAAAGGCATACTTGGAGTCAGTGTAAATGGCTACTCTTTTTCCTTTCCCCAGCTCTAAAGCTCGAGTCATGGCTATGAGCTCAGCTAATTGGGCTGAAGTACCTGGTGGCAAAGGTTTAGCCTTTATGGCCTCAAAATTGGAGAGTACTGCATATCTGGCTCTTCTTTTTCCACCCAAGACAAAGCTGCTTCCATCAGTGTACCAGATTTCCTCAGGATTGGTCAGAGGATCTTCTGACAATCCCTCTCGGGGTTTTGTCCAGTGCTCCAAGGTTTAGGCAAGAGTGAAGGGGGAGACAGCCCTGGGAGGTAGGCAGGATGGTGGCTGGGTTAAGAACCTCACAAAGGGATATAGTGAGGCCTGGATTTTCCATCAGCGCTATTTGATATCTGAGGATTCTTTGATCAGACATCCATAAACGGCCTCTCCCATTTAGGAGTTGTTTCACTTGGTGACTGGTAAAAAATAGTTTGCTCCCAAAAGAGAGTTTTAAAGCATCTTCTATCAGGATTGCAATAGCTGCAAGATTTCAAAGGCAGGGAGGCCAGCCTTGGGCAGTTGGGTTGAGCCTTTTGGATATATAAGCTACAGGCTACGGCTCGGGTTCCAATCTTTGAGTTAACACTCTAAAGGCCATTCCTTCTTTTTGGTGGACATAAAGATGGAATGCTTTTCCTGGGTCTGGCTACCTCAAGGCAGGTGCTTGAGTTAAGGCTTGTTTCAGTGTAGCCTCTGCCTTCTTTTGAGGAGTTCCCCACATCAGTGGGATTGAATCATTCCGTCCCTTCAAGCTTTCATATAAGGGCTGGGCAATTAGACCATAGTTGGATATCCAGATTCTACAATACCCAGTTAGCCCCAGGAAAGCTCGCAATTGTTTTCAAGTCATGGGGGAGGGCAACTGGAGGATTCCTTGTACCCAAACTGAAGAGAGCCTCCTGGACCTGTGTGTAATCTGAACTCCCAGGTAAGTGACCTTTGTCTTGACCATCTATGCCTTAGCACAGGAGATTTTATATCCCCTCTCTGCCAAAAAGTTTAGAACCTGAATTGCATGTTGTTGGGCATTTTTCTCATCTGGAGAGCAGATTAGTAGGTCATCTACATATTGTAATATTTTCGTATTAGGTCTCAGGTTCAGATCTAGGCTAAGAGCCTGCCCAAACAGGTGGGTGTATCTCTGAACCCCTGAAGTAATACTGTCAAAGTCATCTGTTGGTGTTTTTCTCCTGGAGCCTCCCACTAGAAAGCAAAAAGACATTGGGATTCTTTAGCCAGTGGTATGCAAAATAATGCATCTTTGAGATCCAAGACTGTAAACCACTTGGCACTGGCTGGGATTTCTCCCAAGATTACATAGGGATTGGGTACTGTGGGGTGGAAGGGGACTACGGCTTCATTTATGATCCAGAGATCTTGAACCATTCACCAAGTCCCATCCTTTTTCTTTACAGGGAGGATTGGGGTGTTACATGGTGAATTGATGGGGACCAATAGCCCAAGGCAAGGAATTTATTTATTAGAGGCTGTAGTCCTTCCCAAGCTTCTCTTCTGAGGGGATATTGTTTCTGGTTAGGAAACCGAGTGGGATCTTGGAGGACAATGATGACTGGTTCAGCTTGGTGGGCTTGTCCAAGAGTCCCCAGGTCCCACACCTGGGGGTTAATTTTGTTCTCCCATAGTTTTTGATCTTGCCCTATTGGAGAGTTTGTGATGGGTTCCTCAGTAGTAACCAAAAGCTGTAGGGCTCTAGGGGCTGAAAAGCTTCCCACCACAAGGGAGGTCCCCAGTTTAGTAAGCATATCTCTTCCCAATAAGGGAGTAGGGGCCACCAGAAACCGGTGGGAAAATATTTGTCCATCCCAGCAAAAAAAGAAGTGCTTGGGTGAATGTTTTAGTAATTGTTTTTTCTTGTAGCACCCAAAATGGTACATATTTGGGAGGAAAAGTCTCTGGAGTAGGAGTTCAGGACAGAGTAGGTAGCCCCTGTGTCAACCAAGAAATTCTCAGACCTACCTGTCACATCCAGTTGCACCCTTGGCTCCAACCCCGTGATGGTTATCTGTGACAGGTGGGCTGGCTGGAATAGAGCTGCTTCAGTCCTGTTGAACCATCATGAGGGAAGGCTTGGTGCTTGACCTTGAGGTTCTTAGGTCCTGAGGGCAGAGTGCTGCCCAACGTCCCAACTGATGGCATTTGTAGCAAACTGTTTTAGGAAACTTGTCACAGTTTGAACATTCTTAGTCCCAATGTACCGCCTGTCTACAGATTAGGCACTTGCCTCGTGCCTTGTCCTTCAAGGACTCAGGGTGTGCCATAGGGCTTCCCAGGAGGGTGGCCAACATCTGGGCATGCCTTATCTCTTTCCTTTTCTCCCTTTCCTAGGCCTTGACCTCCCTCTCCTGTTTTCTGTTACAAAAGGTATTGGTGGCTGTCTGGATCATCTCATCTAAAGAGGCATCAGGGTCCTGCTTCTGTAGCTGCTATAACTTTATCCTGATGTCTGATGCACATTGGGACAGGAATTTGTCCTTTAAAATCACCTGTCCTAGAGGCGGTCCTAAGATGGCAGAGGAATAGGATGGGGAGACCAATTTCTCCCCCACAAATTCATCAAAAGAACATTTGAACGCCAAACAAATTCCACAGAACAACTTCTGATTGCTGGTGGAGGACATCAGGCACCCAGAAAGGCAGCCCATGGTCTTCAAAAGGAGGTAGGACAAAATATAAAAGATAAAAAGACAGACAAGCCGAAGCGAGCACTAACAGACAAAAGAGGTAGGGACAGAGATCCATCCAGGGAAGGGGTCTTAAAAAAGAGAGAAGTTTCCAAACACCAGGAAACACTCTCTCCGGCAGGTCTGTGGCGAGCCTTGGAATCTCAGAGGGCAAAATAACTGGGAGGAAAAACAAATAAATAATTAAAACCCACAGATTACGTGCCTAACAGCAACTCCCAGGGGAGCAGCAGCCCAGACACTCGCATCCCCCACTAGCAAGCAGGGGAGGGACAGCGAGGAGCAAGCTTCATTGCTTAGGGTAAGGACCAGGCCTGAATGCCCTGAGGGTAATCTGAGGGAACTAGCTTGCGATAGCAACCCAGACTGTGGGATAGCTATCCTGCGATCACGCGAAAAGCCCTAACCTAAGACACCGCCAGGCACACTCACAGAACAAAGGACTGAACAGAGCTAACCGTCTGTGGACCGGCCCATCCCCCCGCCAGAGACAGGCAGGCGAGGGCAGCCGGAGCTGGAAGGGGGCATTTGGCCCCAGAGAGGCATCTGATACCAAACTGCAAGCAGACTTCTCTGCTAACCAAGACTTCTTGGGACTCTGGATGAGCGACATCCGCCGGGAGGGTCGCAGTCAGAGACCAGCCCCTCAAAATAGACACACAGCACACCTAAGAAGGTGCGCTCGTTGTACACCCAGAAAACCAAGCGGCTGGAATGGGGTAGGGGGTAAGCTACAGCCTCCAACTGGGGGCAAATTCGCGCGCCAAGCACCTGGTCACCTTAGCTGCTCGGGCCTGGGATGGGTGCAAAACGCAGGCCCAACCAAGTCTGCGCCTTTGTGGAGTACCTGAGAACCTGAACCCAAGTGGCGTAGACCTTGGAAGTGCATGTAAACCAGAGCCTGCATCAGACAGTTCCCGGCAGAGCAACCTAGAGTCGGAGCAGTGTAGACTGGAAAGCACACACGCCATGAGCGGGGCAAACCCGTGTGGCTGAATCACTGTGAACACACGCCAGTGATATTTGTTCACAGTGTTCCTCCCTCCCCAAAGCACGACTGAACGAGCGAGCCTTAAAAAAAAAAAAGCGAACACCACCGTGCCCCTTGTGGCAGGGCGGAAATTAGACACTGAAGAGACCAGCAAACAGAAGCTAAAATAAACAGAGGGAACCGCTTTGGAAGTGACAGGTGCTATAGATTAAAACCCTAGAGATAGCACCGACTGCATAGAAAGGGGTCTATAGACCTTGAGAAGTACAAGCCTGACCAAGGAACTATCTGAAGATGAACTGACCCCATACTGTCCGCAACAGCTCCAGAGAAAGTCTCAGATATATTTTTACTACTATCATTTTTTTAAATTAATAATAATAATAATTTTTTTAAATTTTTTACTTTGTTTTATTTTTATTTTATTTTATTTTTTTTATTTTTAAGTCTCCATTACTCATTTAATTTTCATTTTTATAACCTACTACTATTACCTTGCAAAAAAAAAAAAAAAAAGACCCTATTTTTAAAACAAACTTCCCATATACACATTTAATAATTTCTGTGACTTTTTTTCTTTTGTTTGTTTGGTTTGGGTTTTTTTTCTTTTTTTTGCTTGTTTTCTTTTTTTTTTTTTTTTAAATCTTGTATTTTTGGGAATTTAACCTCTACTCGGGATTATTAATCTTTGCCTCTTGGTATTTGTTATCAACTTTGTAACTTTAAGAACCTAATCTTCAGTACCCATTTTTACTTGGGAGCAGGATCACTGGCCTGATTGCTCTCTCCCCCTTTTGACTCTCATTTTTCTCCACCAGGTCGCCTCTATCTCCCCCCGCCCCTTTTTCTTCTCTACCCAACTCTGTGAATCTCTTTGTATGTTCCAGGCTGTGGAGAACACTTAGGGAACTGATTACTGGCTGGATCTGTCTCTCTCCATTTGATTCCCCCTTTTATCCTCCTGGCCATCTCTGTCTCCTTCCTCCCTCTTTTCTTCTCTGTGTAACTCCATGAACATCTCTGAGGGGTCCAGACTGTAGAGAGCACATAGGGAAGCGATTACTGGCTAGCTTGCTCTCTCCCCTTTTGACACCCCCTCTGCTCCTCCTGGTCACCTCTAACTCCCTCTTCCCTCTTCTCTTCTTCATGTAACTCTGTGTATCTCTCCGGGTGTCCCTCACTGTGGAGAAACTTTCCATCTTTAACCTAGATGTTTTATCATCAGTGCTGTATAGATGGAGAAGTCTTGATGCTACTGTAAGAATAAGACTGAAAACCAAAGGCAGGAGTCTTAAGTCCAAATCCCGAGAATAACAGAGAACTCCTAAATCAAGGGAACATTAAATGATAGGAGCTCATCAAATGCCTCCATACCTACACTGAAACCTAGCACCACCCAAGGGCCAACAAGCTCCAGAGCAAGACATATCATGCAAATTCTCCAGCAACACAGGAACATAACCCTGAGCCTCAATATACAGGCTGGCCAAAGTCACACCAAACCCACTGACATCTCAAAACTTATTACTGGACACTTCATTGCACTCCAGAGAGAAGAAATCCAGCTCCACCCACCAGAACAACGACACAAGCTTCCCTAACCAGAAAAACTTGACAAGCCACCTGTCCAACCCCACCCACAGTGAGGAATCTCCAAAATAAAGAGGAAAAAGCAATTGCCAGAATACAGAAAAGCCACCTCAAACACAGCAATATAAACAAGATGAAAAGGCAGAGAAATACCCAGCAGGTAAAGGAACAGGATAAATGCCCACCAAACCAAACAAAAGAGGAAGAGATAGGGAATCTACCTGATAAAGAATTCCGAATAATAATAGTGAAAATGATCCAAAATCTTGAAAGCAAATTGGAGTTACAGATAAATAGCCTGGAGACAAGGATCAAGAAGATGCAAGAAAGGTTAAACAAAGACTTAGAAGAAATAAAAAAGAGTCAATATATAACAAATAATGCAATAAATGAGATCAAAAACACTCTGGAGGGAACCAACAGTAGAATAATGTAGGCAGAAGATAGGATAAGTGAGGTAGAAGATAGAATGGTGGAAATAAATGAAACAGAGAGGAAAAAAGAAAAAAAAAGAATGAAAAGAAATGAGGACAACCTCAGAGACCTCTGGGACAATGTTAAACACCCCAACATTTGAATCATAGGAGTCCCAGAAGAAGAGGACAAAAAGAACATGAGAACATATTTGAGGAGATAATAGTTGAAAACTTGCCTAAAATGGGGAAGGACATAATCATCCAAGTCCAAGAAACCCAGAGAGTCCTAAACAGGATAAATCTAAGGTGAAACACCCCAAGACACATAATAATCAAATTAACAAAGATCAAACACAAAGAACAAATATTAAAAGCAGCAAGGGAAAAACAACAAATAACACACAAGGGGATTCCCATAAGGATAACAGCTGATCTATCAGTAGAAACGCTTCAGGCCAGAAGGGAATGACAGGACATACTTAAAGTAATGAACGAGAATAACCTACAGCCCAGATTACTGTATCCATCAAGGATCTCATTCAAATATGAAGGAGAAATCAAAAGCTTTACAGACAAGCAAAAGCTAAGAGAATTCAGCACCAACAAACCAGCTCTCCAACAAATACTAAAGGATCTTCTCTTTACAGGAAACACAGAAAGGATGTATAAACTCGAACCCAAAACAATAAAGAAAATGGCAACGGGATCATACTTATCAATAATTACCTTAAATATAAATAAGTCGAATGGCCCAACGAAAAGACAAAAACTGGCTGAATGGATAAAAAAAACAAGACCGCTATAAATGCTGTCTACAAGAGACTCACCTCAAAACAAGGGACACATACAGACTGAAAGTGAAGGGCTGGAAAAAAATATTTCACGCAAACAGAGACCAAAAGAAAGCAGGAGTCGCAATACTCATATCAGATAAAATAGACTTTAAAATAAAGGCTGTGAAAAGGGGCAAAGAAGGACACTACATAATGATCAAAGGATCAATCCAAGAAGAAGGTGTAACAATCATAAATATATATGCACCCAACATAGGAGCACCACAATATGTAAGACAA
This sequence comes from Cervus canadensis, assembly GCF_019320065.1. Lineage (NCBI taxonomy): Eukaryota > Metazoa > Chordata > Mammalia > Artiodactyla > Cervidae > Cervus > Cervus canadensis. The sequence goes on along the minus strand of NC_057419.1, from coordinate 125,051,387 downwards.
ATGCTAACAAGTATGAAAGGGGAAATTAACAATAACACAATGATAGTGGGAAATTTTAATACCCCACTCACACCTATGGATAGATCAACTAAATGGAGAATTAACAAGGAAACACAAACTTTAAATGATACAATAGACCAGTTAGACCTAATTGATATCTATAGGACATTTCACCCAAAACAATCAATTTCACCTTTTTCTCAAGTGCACATGGAACCTTCTCCAGGATAGATCACATCCGGGGCCATAAATCTAGCCTTGGTAAATTAAAAAAAAATTGAAATCATTCCAAGCATCTTTTCTGACCACAATGCAGTAAGATTAGATGTCAATTACAGGAGAAAAACTTAAAAATTCCAACAAATGGAGGCTGAACAAAACGCTGCTGAACAACCAACAAATCACAGAAGAAATAAAAAAAGAAATCAAAATGTGCATAGAAACGAATGAAAATGAAAACACAACAACCCAAAACCTATGGGACACTGTAAAAGCAGTGCTAAGGGGAAGGTTCATAGCAATAGAGGCATACCTCAAGAAATAAGAAAAAAGTTAAATAAAAAACCTAGCTCTACACCTAAAGCAATTTGAAAAGGAAGAAATTATGAACCCCAGGGTTAGTAAAAGGAAAGAAATCTTAAAAATTAGGGCAGAAATAAATGCAAAAGAAGCAAAAGAGACCATAGCAAAAATTAACAAAACCAAAAGCTGGTTCTATGAGAAGGTAAATAAAATTGACAAACCATTAGCCAGACTCATCAAGAAACAAAGGGAGAAAAATCAAATCAACAAAATTAGAAATGAAAATGGAGAGATCACAACAGACAACACAGAAATGCAAAGGATCATAAGAGACTATTATCAGCATCTATATGTAAATAAAATGGATAACTTGGAAGAAAAGGACAGATTCTTGGAAAAGTACAACTTTCCAAAATTGAACCAGGAAGAAATAGAAAAATCTCAACAGACCCATCACAAACACGGAAATTGAAAGTGTTATCAGAAATCTTTCAACAAACAAAAGTCCAGGACTAGATGGCTTCACAGCTGAATTCTACCAAAAATTTATAGAACTAAGACTTAGCCTACTCAAACTCTTCCAGAAAATTGCAACACAAGGTAAACTTCCAAACTCATTCTATGAGGCCACCTTCACCTTAATACCAAAAGCTGAAAAGGATACCACAAAGAAAGAAAACTATAGGTCAATAACACTGATGAACATAGATGCAAAAATCCTTAACAAAATTCTAGCAAACAGAACCCAACAACATATTAAAAACATCATACATCATGATCAAGTGGGCTTTATCTCAGGGATGCAAGGATTCTTCAATATCCACAAGTCAATCAATGTAATACACCACATTAACAAATTGAAAGATAAAAACCATATGATTATCTCAATAGATGCAGAGAAAGCCTTGGACAAAATTCTACATCCATTTATGATAAAAACCCTCCAGAAAGTAGGAATATAAGGACCATATCTCAACATAATAAAAGCTATATGTGACAAACCTTCAGCAAGCATTATCCTCAATGGTGAAAAATTGAAAGCATTTCCCCTAAAGTCAGGAATAAGACAAGGGTGCCCACTCTCACCACTACTATTCAGTATAGTTGTGGAAGTTTTGGCCACAGTAATCAGAGCAGAAAAAGAAATAAAAGGAATCCAGATTGGAGAAGAAGAAGTAAAACTTTCACTGTTTGCAGATGACATGATCCTCTACATAGAAAACCCTAAAGACTCCACCAGAAAAGTACTAGAGCTAATCAATGAATATAGTAAAGTTGCAGGATATAAAATTAACACACAGAAATCCTTTGCATTCCTATACACTAATAATGAGAAAACAGAAAGAGAAATTAAGGAAACAATACCATTCACCATTGCAACGAAAAGAATAAAATACTTAGGAGTATATCTACCTAGAGAAACAAAAAACCTATATATAGAAAACTATAAAACACTGATGAAAGAAATCAAAGAGGACACAAATAGATGGAGAAATGTACCGTGTTCATGGATCGGAAGAATCAATATTGTGAAAATGAATATACTACCCAAAGCAATCTATAGATTCAATGCACTCCTTATCAAGCTACCAACGGTATTTTTCAGAGACCTAGAACAAACAATTTCACAATTTGTATGGAAATACAAAAAAACTTGATTAGTCAAAGCAATCTTGAGAAAGAAGAATGGAACTGGAGGAATCAACATGCCCGACTTTAGTCTCTACTACAAAGCCACAGTCATCAAGACAGTATGGTACTGGCATAAAGACAGAAATATAGATCAGTGGAACAAAATAGAAAGCCCAGAGATAAATCCACGTACCTATGGACACCTTATCTTCAACAAAGGAGGTAAGAATATACAATGGAGAAAAGATAATCTCTTTAACAATTCATGCTGGAAATACTGGTCAACCACTTGTAAAAGAATGAAACTAGAACACTTTCTAACACCATACACAAAAATAAACTCAAAATGGATTAAAGATCTAAATGTAAGACCAGAAACTATAAAACTCCTAGAGGAAAACATAGGCAAAACACTCTCCAACATAAACCACAACAGGATCCTCTATGACCCACCTCCCAGAATATTGGAAATAAAAGCAAAAATAAACAAATGGGACCTAATTAAAATTAAAAGCTTCTGCACAAGAAAGGAAACTATAAGCAAGGGGAAAAGACAGCCTTCAAAATGGGAGAAAATAATAGCAAACAAAGCAACAGACAAAGAATTAATCTCCAAGGTATACAAGCATCTCCTGCAGCTCAATTCCAGAAAAATAAACGACCCAATCAAAAAGTGGGCCAAAGAACTAAACAGACATTTCTCCAAAGAAGACATACAGATGGCTGACAAACACATGAAAAGATGCTCAACATCGCTCATTATCAGAGAAATGCACATCAAAACCACAGTGAGGTACCACTTCGCGCCAGTCAGAATGGCTATCACCCAAAAGTCTACAAACAATAAATGCCAGAGAGTGTGTGGAGAAAAGGGAACCCTCTAACAATGTTGGTGGAAATGCAAACTAGTACAGCCACTATGGAGAACAGTGTGGAGATTCCTTAACAAACTGGAAATAGAACTGCCATATGACCCAGCAATCCCACTGGTGGGCAAACACACTGAGGAAATCAGAATTGAAAGAGACATATGTACCCCAATGTTCATCACAGCACTGTTTATAACAGCCAGGACACGGAAGCAACCTAAATGTCCATCAGCAGACGAATGGATAAGAAAGCTGTGGTACATATAAACAATGGAATGTTACTCAACCATTAAAAAGAATACATTTGAATCAGTTCTAATGAGGTGGATGAAACTGGAGCCCATTATACAGAGTGAAGTAAGCCAGGAAGATAAACACCAATAAAGTATACTAACGCATATATATGGAATTTAGAAAGATGGTAATGAAAACCCTATATGCAAGACAGCAAAAGAGACACAGATGTATTGAACAGTCTTTTGGACTCTGTGGGAGAGGGCGAGGGTGGGATGATATGGGAGAATGGCATTGAAACATGTAAATTATCGTATGTGAAACGAATCACCAGTCCAGTCTCAATGCATGAGACAGGGTGCTCAGGGTTGGTGCACTGGGATGATCCAGAGTGATAGGATGGGGAGGGAGGTGGGAGAGGGGTTCAGGATGGGGAACACATGTACACCCATGGAGGATTCAAGTCAATGCATGGCAAAACCATTACAATATTTTAAAGTAAAATAAATAAACAAAAACAAACAAAAAAAGAACAGGTTAAGTTGATTGGCTATGGGAAGTAAGAGAACAAGTCTAAAATAATCCTCAGACTTCTTTTGGGGTATATGGGAGATGCTGTTACTTTGAGAACACACTTGAGAAACAAAAGTGTAGGAGGAGGGGATAATGAAAATGAGAGAAAGGTGATGAGTATAATCTTGGTGAGATGGCATTTGAAATATACATACCCAATATTCATCTCAATACAGCTTAAGCTAGAGATCTGGATAGATAATCCAATAGAAATAAATAGAAGTATTTGTTTGAGATCCATCAGTAGATAGACTTTAAGATATTTCTGTGGATGAAGTAAACCAGGAAAAGTGTATTAGTGGTTGGAATGGACAGAATGTTAGGAAGAGTGAGAGTAAAGTAGAAAGTGAATGGAAAAGAGCAGACAGAAAGATGGAAGAAAACCAAAGAAAACTGATGTAGCATGCAAAGGATGAGAGAATTAGGAAAACATCTTCCATTGTTTCAAATGACACAGGAAGAGCTAGAGTTGGAAACATAGTTCTTAAAATTTGGTCCATGGGTACCTCAGTGTCTCTAAGAATATCAGTGGTTTTATGAAGTCAAAACTATTCCCATAATAATACTAATATTTTATTTGCTGTTTTCACTGTGTGGTTACATGCTGCAAAATAATGGTGAGTAAAACTGCTGATTTGTTGTTGTTGTTCAGTCACTTGTTGTGTCTGACTCTTTGCGGCCCCACGGACTGCAGAACACCAGGCTGATAACCTTAGCATGAAGTCAAACTAGTGATACTGCATTGTAAAAGTAGTCCTTGTATTGCTTACCACCACATACTTTCGGGGGGAAAAAAGAGTTAACTTTACTTAAGAATGTCTTTGATGAAGCAGTAGAAACAAATATTAATTTTATGAAATTTTGACCCTTTTAATAATCCATGCGATGAAATGGAAGTATATAGAGCACTTCTGCTGCATATTGACATAAGATGGTTGCTTTGTGGAAAAGCACTTCAGCAATTGTTAGAATTGGAAGATAAACTAACCTTTTTTCCCGTGGAATAACATTTTTATTTGAAAGAATGACTGCAAGACACACCAGGGTTGTTCATACTTGAATAATTGGCAGATATTTTCTCAAAGATGGATGAGTTGAATCTGTTGTGTCAAGCAAAAAAGAAATGGTATTTGCTACCATGATAAAACTTGAGCTTTCAGGTGAATATTGGAACTTTGGGGAACTTGTATCTGTAGGAAAGCGTGATACTTTCTCTATGTTTAGAGTGCTTTCTGATAAGATTGGTAGGGATTATTTATGCATGTGATTTTTGGTATTGTATTAGCATTTGAAAAATCTGTACAACTCAGTGAAATAATATTTTCCAAAATATCTACACTTGATGTTATTAAAGAAAGCATGGATAAAATATTCTTCAAAATGCAAGACAGATTAGTGGATTTTAATGTAACAGCATATGAAAAGTTCAGTGTTGTGGCTTCCGATTCCACATTGCAACTAAACTTAAGAAACTACCACTTACTGAATTTTAGTGTAGTGTCAAAAAAAAAAAAAAAAATAGTGTCCACTGTTATCTGATATAATAGCCAGGACATGGAAGCAACCTAGATGCCCATCAACAGACAAATGGATTAGAAAGCTGTGGTGCATATACACAGTGGAGTATTACTCAGCCATTAAAAAGAATACATTTGAGTCAGTTCTAATGAGGTGGATGAAACTGGAGCCTATTATACAGAGTGAGTTAAGCCAGAAAGAAAAACACCAATACAGTATACTAACACATATATATGGAATTTAGAAAGATGGTAATGATAACCCTGTATGTGAGATAGCAAGAGAGACACAGATGTATTGAACAGTCTTTTGAACTCTGTGGGAGAGGGCGAGGGTGGGATGATATGAGAGAATGACCCTGAAATATGTCAATTATCATATGTGATATGAATCGCCAGTCTAGGTTCCATGCATGATACAGGATGCTCGTGGCTGTTGCACTGGGATGACCCAGAGGGATGGGATGGGGACGGAGTTGGGAGGGGGGTACAGGGTGGGGAACACATGTACACCCATGGCGGATTCAAGTTAATGTATGGCAAAACCAATACAATGTTGTAAAGTAAAATAAATAAATAATTTTTTTTAAAAAAGCAGAAACATTAAAAAATATAATAATAAAAAAATAAAATAAAATAAAACCACCTGTCCCTTGTAAGAGTCTAAGTCCAGATTGGTAATCTTTTGGAGGGCCTCTTTTAGCCTTTCCAGAAAGGCAATGGGGTTCTCATTGATCTCCTGAGTTATTGCTTAGACACAGGTATAGCTGATTACTTTTTGCTGGGCTGCTTTCAGTCCTGCCTTCACACAGATCAGAAAATGATCCCTTTCCCAGATGCACTCAGAGTCATTATAATTCCAATTAGGATCTGAGGAGGGGACTGCAGTTTCCCCTATTGGGTATTTATTGCTTGACATATGAAGCCCTGTAGCATATCTTCAGGCTTCCTTTAAGACCCCAGCATGCTCAGGGTCAGATAAAGTTTGACTAAATATGACCTTGATGTCCTTCCACATCAAGTCAAAGGCCAAGGTAATGTGTTGGAATGTATCTATATATTTGCCTGGGTCATCTGTATAACTTCCCAGGTCTTGTTTGATCTTAGTTCTAAGAGGGAGAAGGGCTTATGGACCTGGGTTGGTCCGAATTCCCCTCCAGTGTCTACTAAGGGACATGCTCAAGTTGCCTTTTGTGGAGGAGGTGCTCCTGGAAGTGGGGGCACGTTTGGATACAAGGAAGGTGCACCAGGCACCTCAGAAGTCATGGAAGGTGAGCGCTCATGGTGGGAAGTTCCTTCTCTTGGATGTCTGTGCCTAACACCCTTTGCCTAGTAGGCTCACTTTTAGGGCATACCACAATCCCGTACTTAAAGACAGAGTTCCTTCATATCTCTTAGAAGAAAATCTGGAAATAGGGAATCTCTGTCCATTTCCCTTGTCTTTTGCAGAATAATTCTAGCTGCAGGGCGGTATTGTAATTTAAACTCCCATCCTTGGGTCAGTGTTCCTTGTCCCCCAGAGGATACTCACACAGTGGCACTAAAGAATTTTAAGTGACTTCTCCTTAGAGTTAGAGGATTGAACAACTTTTAGTTATCAAGGATGCATCTCAAGGGTGTCTGTTGGGAAGTGGATTGGTTATTTCCCTTGTGAAAGACAGTGATAACAGTGAGGAAAAGAAAAAAAAAAAAAAAAAACTAATAGGCCTCCTTCAATTTCCGTGGGTAAACTTCCTTAGGGGTGAGTCTTTTTGAAGCTTATCCTACCCAGTACTGTTGCAACCTGAGAGCCACACATCCCCGTGTCAGGGTGCAGATCCCCAGGCAAGCTGAGGTGTGACAGCCTCCTGGAGATCAAATCCCCAGGCAGGTCGAGGCATGTTGACCTCCTGGGACCCCCAGACTGGAGTTGGGTGTCCCCAAGGTCTCCAGCATGACCAGTGCTGGGTAGGATTAAGGGATTGTAATCTTAACTCATTGCTTGTATTTTCACCACAGATGGGAATAGATATCATGATGTAAAGCAATCCAAGCCTGTTCCCTGAGACTAGGAACCTGGTGAAGCAGCCATAAGCCTTATCCTCTTACTGCTCTAAGGGAATGTAAGTCACTGATTTCCTACCCTAGTCCTCCATAAGAGTAGGTTAGGGTGTCTCCAATGTAAACATTTCATTGTCATAGTCCCACTTTAGGTAATAGCAGAAGTAATGACAAAGGAGTGGGTTATCTAGTCCTGTTAGTGGCATTAAGAGTATTTTACTAATTGGGGTGGAGCAATGTTGCCTACAAGGGGGCAGGGTCCTGGTTGTAGGAGTTAGTAAGTGGCTTAAGCACAAATTGATAAGAAGCAATAGACCAGATGTTCCATAAAAGTGGAGTGGAAATTTGATCCAGAGATATGTTTTTAACTTTAGGAGAAGGGTGGCAAGGGTTTGGGCCCAAATGGCCTGCAGGGCTAACTCCCAAAGTGGCAAACTTTATCCCTGGAAGCCCAATTTCCCTTGAAAGGATGCCAACAGATGAACTTCCAGCAGGCATTGTGTGTGCCTGTCATCTGCCTTAGCCAGTTCACTGAGAGATACTGTTGTTGTACATGTTGTAGGAAACATGGAAGATGAAGGCCTGAATATCTAGGGAGACTGGATATTATACAGTATTTCCCTCCCAAGGGCCAACTATGTTCTGGTTGTCCCTCCAGAAGATTGTAGAGGCGACATTGTGGGTCTGGATGGGGCTCAGGAAAAGAGCATCAAACAGGAGGGAAGGGGGCAGGGCACAACTTTTGAAGGAATGACATAGCCCAAGAACACATGAACTGATTAAAGTCAAATGGGTTGAAGATGACAAGTCAAATTCAACTAAACCTTGATCCCCAATCTGTAAACTAAATGACACACCCAGAGTTGGCAGGACAGTTCCAAGGCATTGTCAAAAGACAGAGGAGTGTGTGGTTCCCCAATGGTTGGGATGATCCTCCCATTCATTAACATATGAATTCACCCAGATCACAAAAACTAGCCACACCACATTCCATGGCTGAAGCACTTGCCCTCTGTGATGGCCCACAACCTGTGGAGTGTGCTTCTCTCTGAAGCCAAACAAATCCACCTCTTACCTATCACTGTGTCTCTAACTGAATTTTTGCAATGAGACATCAGAGCCTGAGCTTCATTAGGTCCTGGAGCCAGGCACCATGTGTTTTGGCCAGGCTCAAGTCCCAGGAGATTTGATTTAGGTCATACCTGAATGGTCTAGTGGTTTTCCCTACTTTCTTCAATTTAAGTCTGAATTTGGCAATGAAGAGTTCATGATCTGAGCCACAGTCAGCTCCCGATCTTGTTTATGCTGACTGTATAGAGTTTCTCCATCTTTGGCTACAAAGAATATAATCAATCTGATTTTGGTGTTGACCATCTTGTGATGTCCATGTGTAGAGTCTTCTCTTGTGTTGTTTGGAGAGGGTGTTTGCTATGACCAGTGCGTTCTCTTGGCGAAACTCTATTAGCCTTTGCCTTGCTTCATTCCGTACTCCAAGGCCAAATTTGCCTGTTACTCTAGGTGTTTCTTGACTTCCTTCTTTTCCATTCCAGTCCCCTATAATGAAAAGGACATCTTTTTTTTGGGGTGTTCTAAAAGGTCTTGTAGGTCTTCATAGAACCATTCAACTTCAGCTTCTTCAGTGTTACTGGTTCGGGCATAGGCTTGGATTACCGTGATATTGAATGGTTTGCTTGGAAATGAACAGAGATCATTCTGTCATTTTTGAGATCACATCCAAGTACTGCATTTCAGACTCTTTTGTTGACCATGATCACTACTCCATTTCTTCTAAGGGATGCCTGCCCAAAGTAGTAGATATAATAGTCACCTGAGTTAAATTCACCCATTCCAGTCCATTTTAGTTTGCTGATTCCTAGAATGTCGACATTCACTCTTGCCATATCCTGTTTGACTACCTCCAATTTGCCTTGATTCAGGGACCTAACATTCCAGGTTCCTATGCAATATTGCTCTTTATAGCATCGGACCTTGCTTCTATCACCAGTCACATCCACAACTGGGTACTGTTTTTACTTTGGCTCCATCCCTTCATTTCTGCTTTATTGACTATGCCAAAGCCTTTGACTGTGTGGATCACAACAAACTGTGGAAAATTCTGAAAGAGATGGGAATACCAGACCACCTGACCTGCCTCTTGAAAAACCTATATGCAGGTCAGGAAGCAACAGTTAGAACTGGACATGGGACAACAGACTGGTTCCAAATAGGAAAAGGAGTATGTCAAGGCTGTATATTGTCACTCTGCTTATTTAACTTGTATGCAGAGTACATCATGAGAAACGCTGGGCTAGAAGAAGCACAAGCTGGAATCAAGGTTGCCGGGAGAAATATCAATAACCTCAGATATGCAGATGACACTACTCTTATGGCAGAAAGTGAAGAGGAACTAAAAAGCCTGTTGATGAAAGTGAAAGAGGAGAGTGAAAAAGTTGGCTTAAAGCTCAACATTCAGAAAACTAAGATCATGGCATCTGGTCCCATCGCTTCATGGGAAATAGATAGGGAGACAGTGGAAACAGTGTCAGACTTTATTTTGGGGGGCTCCAAAATCACTGCAGATGGTGAGTGCAGCCATGAAATTAAAAGATGCTTACTCCTTGGAAAGAAAGTTATGATCAACCTAGGCAGCATATTAAAAAACAGAGACATTACTTTGCCAACAAAGGTCCGTCTAGTCAAGGTATGGTTTTTCCAGTGGTCATGTGTGGATGTGAGAGTTGGACTGTGAAGAAAACTGAGTGCTGAAAAACTGATTTTTTTTTTAGATTCCTCAAAGAATTTATTTTTTTCCATTTATTTTTATTAGTTGGAGGCTAATTACTTTACAATATTGTAGTGGTTTTTGCCATACATTGACATGAAAAATTGATGCTTTTGAACTGTGGAGTTTGAGAAGACTGTTGAGAGTCCCTTGGACTGCAGGGAGATCCAACCAGTCCATCCTAAAGGAATTCAGTCCTGTGTGTTCATTGGAAGGACTGATGCTGAAGCTGAAACTCCAATACTTTGGCCACCTCATGCGAAGAGTTGATTCACTGGAAAAGACTCTGATGCTGGGAGGGATTGGGGGCAGGAGGAGAAGGGGATGACAGAGGATGAGATGGCTGGATGGCATCACCGACTTGATGGACATGAGTTTGAGTAAACTCCGGGAGTTGGTGATGGACAGGGAGGCCTGGCATGCTGCGTTTCATGGGGTCGCAAAGAGTTGGACATGACTGAGCGACTGAACTGAACTGAACTGAAGTCCCAGGATAGAGGAGCTGAAGGACCAGAGGAAAAAGGAGTGGACAAAACGTACTGAGGAATCCGTTTCATAATCTGCTGGAAAATCTGCTAAATACCTGACCTGTGCACAGTTTCCATTGGCCTGATCCTTGACACAAAGAAGATTAAGGACAAAATAATACCCACCGGCTTGGGTAACAGCTACTAGAGCACAGAGCATAGTGGAGCCTTCAGGACACACTGGGGAGTAGCCTCTCAGGAGTCCCTCAGTTGCACCCACTGCCACCCGCCTGTCTGCAGGGGTTTCAAGGAAACAAGAAATGAGAGATTGTAAAGGAATTAAGATTTTGTTAGCCTTATGTGCTTCAACTCATAGAAACGAGGACCTCCTACCTTAACCAGAGGTTTTCTGGAATCTGAGACTGAGCTGTGTGAGGTTCTGCTGAGTTTGTTTGTTGCTGTCCCAGTTTCCAGTGTGCTGGGCATCTTGTCACTTCCCCTGTGCTGGGTTTTCTTTGTATTCAGCTTCCACCATGGGAGCTTTCACTGAGTTGGGCTCTTGCTGTGCTTGGCCTCCTCCTTGTGGGGGCTGAGCCAAGATTCTTTCAGCCAGGTTATAACCGAGTCACCCCACCATAGATGTCCGGGGAGTTTGTAATTTTCTTGGTTCTGTTTTGTCACAACAAAAATTTGAAGCGACGGACCAGTGTTACAGCCCTTGAATGGACCAGTGTTACAGCTCAGTTTTATTTAGAAAGTAAAGGAAAATACATCCTCGACGCATGAGGGTATGACGACACAAAAGACGCAAAGAGAATAGAGTCCCCAGCCCAATTTTGGCTCCTTTTTCAATGTTTTTTCTCCCCCCCAGGCCTGCCCTATGTAAATTGGGCTAGCCAGGAGTGCTGTTTGTTTTACCTGAGGTTCTCACTCCAGTCCTCGGACCTTTGTTCTATTTTCCTTTTTTCTATTTTCATGGGCTTTTCCCTTCCTTGTCTTTTAGCCACCGTCATTCTGAACTCCTTTTTCCTATTCTAATTAACTAACACACCCATGGCTGATTCATGTTGATGTGTGGCAACAATCACCACAATATTGTAAAGTAATTAGCCTCTAATTAAAATCAATCAATTAATTAAAAAATAATATGTAAGGCCTGAGGCTAGCCCCAACTGACAGTTTATTATCTCTGAACATTTTTTAGTTTCACTAATAACACTAATAGACACTAATAACACTACAGTCACTAAAAGACACTCACTGGAAAAAAAAAAGTGGAATAATCTCTTTCAATCTAAGTCTTGGGGTGAGGGTGGACAACTGATTCCAAGACAATAATGAAGTTATGAAAATTCAAATTTTTTGTTTTCTCAATTAGAATATTAAAAATTATGACACAAAAATAAACTGTTTCCACTGAATTCACTATCTTCTATAAACAGAAAGTGTGAGTTTCCTTGTGAACTATACTCTTGGTGACCCCAACTGAAATACTTACTGACTTGGACAATTTTTGTTACTGCTTATGAGCCAATTGTGTCCTTTTGGTGAACTGACTCTTGCACCTCAATTCGTGAGTGGTTTAAGCTGTAAGAATCTCTCCTTAACCCTGTAAATTAATCATTCAGCACTCGGGACAAAGGCAACACTGGTTAAGAAAATGGAAATTAACTGCCAGAAAAATTTGATCACATTGAAAACTTACTTCTGTGAGAAATTATGGACTTTTCCCCTGAATGATTTTTCTGTAATTTAATCTGATTATGTAACTCTCCTGCTTAAACTTTTTAATGTGTTACTATTGCTGTCATGATAAAGATCAATTCCCTTGCATGAGGTACAAGACACTTAGTGATCTGGCCTCTCATTAGTTCTTTACTGTGTTGCTTATCTCTAAGTACATACCTTTTTTCACCCCACCCCCACCCTCCCATTCCTTTGGTTCTTCTTGCCTCCAACAACAGCCTTCTCTCTTTGTCTTTCAACCACACTAAACTATTTGTAGTTTCTAAATCATGGCATGATCTCTCTTGCCTCTAATCCTTACAATTTACTATCCTCTGCCTGCCACACCCTTTAACTACTCCTGGTTTGGCTAGACTGGCTGATTACTACTTGTTCTTTATGAGATTAAATGTCATTTCCTACAAAAAGCCTTATATAAGGAAAGAAAATATCCTTTTTTTCCCAAATAAAAAAGTATACTTTAACATTTAATATGCTTTTAGAAATGCTTCTCTTCCCCTACCGATTCTAACACTTCTTCCCTGTTTCTCTTAGCGTCACCCATCTGGTTGCAAATCACTGGTATAGGTAATACAATTTTCCTTAAAGAAGAAATCAAGGAGATTGCCAAGAAACCAATTTGTGGTTAAATGGCATCCTTCCCTAGGGATTTAGAAAGAATAAAGGCAGAAGAAAAGAATGCTCCTCACTTACAAACTGCCAAGCCTGAGTTGCATTCCTGGCTCCTCAAATAAGTAGTTTTGTTGATTTAGGCATTTCAGAAACTTTTCTGGGTCTTTTCCCCTCATTTTTAAAATGAGAAGATTCAACTAGGTTAACATTTCTTGGTGTGTATTGCAGTAATATTTTGCTAGTTGTTACAAAAAACGGTTGGTTGAAGCTAGATGTATTTGGAATGCTCTAAGCAAAGTTATGGAGGAGGAAATGGCAACCCACTCCAGTGTTCTTGCCTGGAGAATCCCAGGGACGGGGGAGCCTGGTGGGCTGCCGTCTATGGGGTCGCACAGAGTCGGACACGACTGAAGCGACTTAGCAGCAGCAGCAACAGCAGCAAGCAAAGTTAAATAGGTTTCTATGGATTATCAAATCCTGTAACATGTTAATGTCCTCTAGGGTTCTCTGGAGAAGACTTTAGTTTGAACTGTTTTATTTTACATGTATTATGCAAGAAATCCGTTTGATTGGAAATCTGTTGTAGAATCCATATTTCTGTATAATACAGCTGGACTAAATGATCCCTCAGAGGCCTTTTCTATTCTTACATATTTTGATTCTTTGAATGAAATTGACCTTTTCCCTGTATGTCTTGTTTCTACTCTTTTCCAAAGCAGCCTTAAGCATTCATCTCTGATTCATTGATAATCTGACTATTGACACACCCTATGGAGCTGGTGGTGTATGACTGTGATTCAATTTCTTGTGCCTTTTCAAATGACTCTATATTGCTGGAATGCACGATTTAGAGAATGGTGACTAGCTTCAACTAGTTGCTTTTCTATGTAAAAGAGGCTTAGGGGCATTCTGTGTTTGTCATTAGTTATGCAATCTAAGGGGTCATGTTGAAAAACTTTCTGGAGAATATATCTTGGGAAAACACCTACAGAAATATGGAAATTTTGACAATGCTCCTATTACATCAAGGCTGTGTGTTCCTTTTCTGGATTTGGAATGATTAGTTAGGACAGAACAAAATGGGACAGACTTTCCTCTCAAACAGTGGGCTTCTTGTGTTCTGTTGAAGGATTACAGCTGAGGTAGCTCTTGAAATGTCAAGAATGTGAAAGAAGACATTCTCATGTTTGAAGGGGAATTAGACCTTGGGAAGGTCTCTTACAGATTTAAGATGGGATCTACAGTGATGTAGTCTGCTCATTCTGAATTTTAATTGCATCTTTAGAATCTCTTTTCTGGAGATTAACCTCCAGAGATCTAATTTAGAACTGAATAAATAATATTTGGGGTTTTTTTCCTTTAGTCATTAATAGACCTTTATTTTTCACTTTATTGTGCCCTTCAAAAGCCAAGAAATTGAGTCCATGAAGAAATGAGATATTGGACTGAAATTTTACAAATAAGGTAGATGACTGAGAGTAGGTAATGAAAAACATGGCTTGGATGTGGATGGTAATATATATGTGTGACACTTCATATACCTAGCAGAGAAAGAAAAACTTGGTTAATTGCTAGGAAGGGAAAAGCACTGAAATATCAAATCAGGGAAAAAGTAAAAGCTACTCTTTTCCCCTGAAACTCTCTCTTCTCTTCTATCATAGGGATACAACTAACACCTACCAGGGTTGAGGGGAAAGATAAAATTAATAGAATACAGTCCCTATCCTTAAGTGGTTGTTAGTTCAGTGGAGTAGACAAGTAAGTAAGTAATTACAATTCCCTGTAAAATTAAATATAATAGAATTGTAGAAATAAGGACTAGGTACTATAGAATGTTTTCCTGGTTAGTTCTTTGATTTCTTGTTTCAGAAATCATTTCTTTTTCTAAGGTAATATAAATATTCTTTTTATATTTCCTTCAAAAAGTTTTAAAGTTTTCTCTTTCACATTTAAGCTTGAATCCATCTTGAATTAAATATTCTGTATGATGTAATATAGGACTTCAGCTTCATTTTTTTCTAAATGGGTAACAAGTTTATCTCAGTATATCTTACTGAACCATCAGTCCTTTCCCCACTAATTTACAATGAGCTCTGACATATATTGATTCCATATCTGAATGATTATTTTCGGTCTCCCTATTTTGTCCTGCAGTACATTGTTGAATGGAAGCAGTAATAGTGGATATCATTGTTTTCTTCTTAATTTTAAAGAAATGACAAATTTCAAATTTTTAACTATTGAGAATATTTACTCTATTTTTTGGTTTTACTCTTTATCAGGTTAATAAAATTTCATATTATCCCTCACTGATTAAGATTTTAAAATTTGAATGTATATTGAATTTTGTTAAAAACTTTGTGCCTATTGAGATCATTATGTACATTTTCTCTTTTACTCTGCTAGAAGTTGAATTATGCCTATGGATTTGATCATGTTAAACCAGCCTTATTCTCCTGAGACCAACCTAATTTTAATAATGCATTACTTTTATGCACCACTAGTTTCAGTTTGCTTTCTAAAATATATATATTTTTGCATCTATGATCATGAGTGAGATTTGCCTATAGATTCTCTTACTCATCTCTTACTAATATTGTTATTTTAAAATCTAAAATAAAGCAATACTTTGTTCTCTTTTTTTCTAGTCTCTGAAAGATTTTAACTAATCTTCCACTTCTAAGGCTGCTGTTTTTGTAGATATCCACCTCTTTAATTAGTTTTAACCAAGTTTTAAACATGTCTGAACATTTAAAATATACTAATATAATTTATAGAAGATTTATGTATGCCCATTAAAGGGTGTAATTCAGTTATTTTTAGTATATTTACACAGTATGTAAGTATCATATAATCTAACTTTAGCACATTCCATCACTCCAAAAATAACCTTGTAACTGTTAGTAATCATTCCCCTTTCTCTCTTCAACCTCTTCTTCAGCTCCAAGCAACCACTGATCTATATTCTGTATCTCTATACGTTTGCTTATCATAGGCATTTCATAAGAATGGAATCATCCAGTATGTGGCCTTTGGTCTCTGGCTTCTTTTACTTTGCATAACACTTCCAAGGTTCATCAATGTTGTGGCATGAATCTGTACTTCATTACTTTTTATGGATGAATAGTATTCCAGTGTGTGAATATATCACATTTTGTTTATCCATCCATTCATTGATGGACTTTTTTTTTCCACTCTTTATTTTGAATAATGTTTGTTATGTTAAGAATATGTTTATTAGCTTATTATGAATAATAATGCTATGAACATTTATGAGCAAGCTTTCGTTTTAAAGCCTGTTTTTGGTTCTCTTGACTATACACTTAGTAGTAGAATTGCTCCCTCATATAGTAATGCTGTGTCTAAATTTTAACAAGTTAGAGGGGTGGGACATGGGAAGAAGGTTCAAGGGGAAGGGGACACATGTACAGCTATGGGTGATTTATGTTGATGTATGGCAGAAACAAGCACAATACTGTAAAGCAATTATCCTTCAATTAAAAATAATACATTTATATAAACATGAGATAAAATAACTAAATGTGAGGGGAAAAAAGAAACTGCCAAACTCTATTCCAAAATAGCTGCACCACTTTATGTTCTCCCAGCAATGGATGAGGGTTTTATTCTCTTCACATTCTCACCAGCAATTGTTGGTCTTTTTGATTCTAACAATCTGTCTTTCTGATTCTAACTATCTTAGTGGTTGTGGAGTGGTTTGCTTTCAAGTGTTTTACATATTAAAATGTTTAAATAGCATGTATCAAGTGAAAAATGCAAACTATTTTAAGTTGAAATGATTCAGAGTACATTATTACTTTAGTTTCTGGGCACTGAAACTTGTACAGTGCTATAAGCAAACAAGGGGAAAAACCTACCTAAATAAAGTACAGTAAATGTGTATTTTTAAAACCCCCCTCATTTTCTGTCTGAAGTGACATCACCCAACATTTTGTACTTTAAGGAGTCACGGTTCTCTTTTTTTAAATGAGTTATTTGAGCATGTTTTTCACTGCTGTCTGAAGATTTTGTAATTGAGTAGCAGTGAATATATACAATATGCACAATGTTTCAACTGCAAACTGTGAACAGTTGATTATGTAAAAACTGCTTAACAAAACTTGTTTTTCAAATACAAAAAAAAAGAAAAAAAAAGACATTTCCCTAATGTCTAATGATGTTGAACATGTCTTCAAGTCTTGCTGGCCATTTGTATATCTTTTTGGAGAAATGTCTATATGAGTATTTTGCTCAAGTTTATATTTAATTATTTATTTCACAGGAAGTGTAAAATACATATTTTACATACTTTTACATATTATTTACATGTTCTCCTATATACTGATAAGTATATAACCAAGAGAGTTGAAAATAGGTGTTAAAAAAAACATCTATTTGTCTCATCTTTGATTTCTTTCATCAGTGTTTTATAGTTTTCTATATATAGGTCTTCTGTTTCTTTAGGTAGATTTATTCCTAAGTATTATATCTTTTTCATTGCAATGGTGAATGGAATTGTTTCCTTAATTTCTCTTTCTGTTTTCTCATTATTAGTGTATAGAAATGCAAGATGACACACATAGGTGAAATACCATGTTCATGTATCAAAAGAATCCATATAGTGAAAATGAGTATACTACCCAAAGCAATCTACAGATTCAATGCAATTCCTATCAAGCTACCAATGGTATTTTTCAGAGAACTAGAACAAATAATTTCACAATTTGTATGGAAATACAAAAAACCTTGATTAGCCAACACAATCTTGAGAAAGAAGAATGGAACTGGAGGAATCATCCTGCCTGACTTCAGGCTATACTACAAAGCTACAGTCATCAAGACAGTATGGTACTGGCACAAAGACAGAAATATAGATTAATGGAACAAAATAGAAAGCCCAGAGATAAATCCATACACCTTATCTTTGACAAAGGATGCAAGAATAAAGAATATACAGTGGAGCAAAGATCATCTCTTTAACAAGTGGTGCTGGGAAAACTGGTCAACCACTTGTAAAAGAATGAAACTAGAACACTTTCTAACACTATACACAAAAATAAACTCAAAATGGATTAGAGATCTAAACATAAGACCAGAAACTATGAAACTCCTAGAGGAAAACATAGGCAAAACACTCTGACAAAAATCACAGGAGGATCCTCTATGATCCACCTCCCATAATAATGGAAATAAAAGCAAAAATTAACAAATGGGTCCTAATGAAAGTTAAAAGCTTTTGCACAATGAAGGAAACTATAAACAAGGTGAAAAGACAGCCTTCAAAATGGGAGAAATAATAGCAAACAAAGCAACTGACAAAGAATTAATCTCAAAAATATACAAGCAGCTCCTGCAGCTCAATTCCAGAAAAATAAATGACCCAATAAAAAAATGGGCCAAAGAACCGAACAGACATTTCTCCAAAGAAGACATACAGATGGCAAACAAACACATGAAAATACGCTCAACATCACTCATTATTAGAGAAATGC
Organism: Cervus canadensis; assembly: GCF_019320065.1. Taxonomy (NCBI): domain Eukaryota; kingdom Metazoa; phylum Chordata; class Mammalia; order Artiodactyla; family Cervidae; genus Cervus; species Cervus canadensis. Next base: position 125,032,901 of record NC_057419.1, on the reverse strand, counting down.
AAATCAAAACCACAATGAGGTACCATCTCACACCAGTCAGAATGGCTGCCATCAAAAAGTCTACAAACAATAAATGCTGGAGAGGGTTTGGAGAAAAGGGAACCCTCTTACACTGTTGGTGGGAATGCAAACTAGTACAGCCACTATGGAGAACAGTGTAGAGACTCCTTAAAAAAAAATGGAAATAGAACAGCCATATGACCTAGAAATCCCACTGCTGGGCATACACAACGAGGAAACGAGAATTGAATGAGACATGTGTACTCCAATGTTCATTGCAACACTTTACAATAGCTAGGACATGGAAGCAACCTAGATGTCCATCAGGAGACGAATGGATAAGAAAGCTGTGGTGCATATACACAATGGAATATTACTCGGCTATTAAAAAGAATGTATTTGAATCAGTTCTAATGAGGTGGATGAAATTGGAGCCTATTATACAGAGTGAAGTAAGTCAGAAAGAAAAATACCAATATAGTATATTAACACATCTTTATGGAATTTAGAAAGATGGTAATGATGACCCTATATGTGAGATAGCAAAAGAGACACAGATGTAAAGAACAGACTTTTGGACTCTGTGGGAGAAGGTGAGGGCGGGATGATTTGAGAGAATAGTATTGAAACATATATATTACCATATGTGAAATAGATCACCAGTCCAAGTTCTAAGCATGAAACAGGGTGCTCAGGCCCAGTGCCCTGGGATGACCCTGAGGGATGGGATGGGGAGGGAGGTGGGATGGGGTCAGGATGGGGAACACATGTACAACCATGGCTGATTCATGTGAATGTATGGCAAAAACCACTTCAATATTGTAAAATAATTTGCCTCCAATTAAAATAAATAAATTTTCAAGAATGCCTATCAAAAAAGCACTTATAAGGTGTATGATTTGTAATAATTTCTTCCTAATCTATAGGCTGTCTTTTCACTGTCTAGACAGTCCTTTGAAGCACAAATGATTTTAATGTTGATGAAGTCAAATTATCATTCACTTAACACTTGTGATTTTGGTGTCATATCTAAGGTCATGAAGATTCACTCCAGTGTTTCATTCTAAGAAACTGAAAACTTTTTATTAGAAATGGCATCACAGGTGGCTCTGTCGTAAAAGAATCTAATTCAGGAGATGCAGTTTCAATCCCTGGGTTGGGAAGATCCCCTGGAGAAGGAAATGGCAATCCACTCCAGTATTCTTGCCTGGGAAACCCCGTCAACAGAGGAGCCTGTTTACCCCATAGTCCATGGGGTAAAAATAGAGTTGGACATGACTTAGCAACTAAACAACAATAACTACTTTTTGTAATATTAATTTTACTATAGCAATTTTCTTTTTATTGATGCGTTTACCTGCTGTATCTTATTCCATCTTTTTACTTTTACTTACCTATATTTTTAAAATGATTTTCCAAAAAGCAACATGTAGGTGTTGGAAATACTTATCTTTTAATTGTAGCTTGTACTCTATTTTTGTGGAATGTATTTACTGATATATTTTAGCTTGAATTTAATACCTTGCTATTTGCTTTCTTTTCTTGCCACAGTTTATGTCTCCTTTTCTTTCTTTTGTGCATTATTTTGTATTGATTACTTAGCCTTTTGATGAACGTGAAAAAGGAGAGTGAAAAAGTTGGCTTAAAGCTCAACATTCAGAAAACTAAGATCATGGCATCTAGTCCCATCACTTCATGGAAAATAGATGGGGAAACTGTGGAAATAGTAGCCGACTTTATTTTTCTGGGCTCCAAAATCACTGCAGATGGTGATTGCAGCCATGAAATTAAAAGACGCCTACTCCTTGGAAGGAAAGTTATGACCAACCTAGACAACATATTAAAAAGCAGAGACATTACTTTGTCCACAAAGTCAGTCTAGTCAAGGCTATGGTTTTTCAAGTAGTCATGTATGGATATGAGAGTTGGACTATAAAGAAAGCTGAGCACTGAAGAATTGATGCTTTTGAACTGTGGAGTTGGAGAAGACTCTTGAGAGTCCCTTGGACTGCAGGGAGATCCAACCAGTTCCTCCTAAAGGAAATCAGTCCTGGGTGTTCATTGGAAGGACTGATGTTGAAGCTGAAACTCCAATACTTTGGCCACCTGATGCGAAGAGCTGACTCATTTGAAAAGACCCTGATGCTGGGAAAGATTGAGGGCAGGAGGAAAGGGGGATGATAGAGGATGAGATGGTTGGATGGCATCACTGACTCAATGGTCATGGGTTTGGGTGGATTCCAGGAGTTGGTGATGGACAGGGAGGCCTGGCATGCTGAGGTTCATGGGGTCACAAAGAATTGGACACGACTGAGCGACTGAACTGAACTGAACTGATCATATCATATTTTCCCATATTAACTTTACACTTAAATATTCTTGCAATATTCAGAGTGATTACCATAGGTGTTGTAAGGTGTATCTCTGATATCAATATGCTATATAAATTAGTACTGTTACCTCTTATTGGACAATTCAATGACCATATAATTTTATTAACTTCATTTTACCATCTCTCTGTTTTATATGTTATTTTTATCATGAATATTAATCTCTGTATTTTTAAACTACTCAATACATTATTAATAATAATCAGTACTAATTTTGATGTGGCCACATATTTTCCCTTTTGTTATTCCATATTCTTTCATTCATCTTCAAATTTAATCTTTTTTTTTCCTGCCTGAATATCCTCCTTTAGTAGTTTTTCAACTCTATGTCTGCTGTTGACAGACTTTCTTAGTTTTTTTTTTTTTTTTTGCTCTAAAAATGTGTCTCCTTCTAAATGAATATTTTTGTTAAGGTATAGTGCTATAATCTTCTCATTTTCTTTTTTGGTAGTTAGAAATTATGTCACTGTTTTCTAGCTTTAATTTTTAATATAAGAAGTAATTTTTGAATTTTTTTGTTGCTTTGTGAAAAATGAAATCATTTTTTTCCCTAGCTGCTTTTAAGTTTTTCTTCATCTTTGTTTTTTAGGCATTTTACTATGATGTACCTAGGAGAGATACCTAGTACCTAGAAGTGGTGATGTTATTACTTATCCTGACTGAAGTTTGTAGGTTATGAATCTGTAGCTTGATGTTTTTCTTAAGTTTTGGGAAATTATCTGCCATTATCTCTACCAATAGTGTGTTTTTTCCATTCTCTCTCTTAGCATCTTTGGAGATTCCAATAATATACACAGTCTTTTCACTGCATCCTTAATGGGCATTTAGAATACAGAGTTGTCTTATACTAAATTCCTCTGAACTATTTTAATTGACAATCAATTTCTAAGACTACAGTTATCACTCTTATGGTTAATGTAGAAGATGGCCATGAAGCACAGAGTGGAGATAAAGAGTATAGTTATAAAACTATAACTAATCCTATTTTTGATGATTTTTATGGTCAAATGTTTTTGAAAATTATTTTTGAAATTTATTCTTTTCCTGACTTCCTTTTCTCCTCTCACTTTATAAATATGGGTATTCCCCAAAGTTCTATTTTTTATTTTAGTCTTCTTTTCCTCTTACACTTTTATTGATTCAAGTTACCTCTGCATAGTTGTCTGTGTGATCTGTGTGTGTACATGCTAAGTCGCTTGAGTCGTGTCTGACTCTTTGCGACCCTACCGACTGTAACCCTCCAGGCTCATCCGTCCATGGGATTCTCCAGGAAAGAATACTGGAGTGGGTTGCCATGCCCTCCTCCAGGGGATCTTCCTGACCCAGGGATCAAATCCGCATCTGGTAAGTCTCCTGCATTGGCAGACAAGTTCTTTACCACTGGCGCCACCTGGAAAGCCCATCAATGAGAAATCTATTTCTCCAATTTTCATTCCCTTTTCCAAAAATCAGTGCTGCATTTGAAACTGCTCATTGTATGTTTACCTACACATAACACAAAGGACATTAAAACAAATATTTTCTGCCAAATTTTATTTTCATGCTCAGATTTGTAGTTTCTGTTAGTGGCATGATCATATATTCATCCAGTTGGGCTCATAGCTCTCATATTTGGCTCCTTCGTCTTTCTTTAAAAAAAAAAAAAATTATTGAAGTATAGTTGAATTGCAATGTTGTGTTTCTTTCCTCTCTCTTGAGTTCAATGTTCCATAAGTTACAAGACATCTAGCATTTTTATCCACATTATTTCCTCCATCCTTCTCTATTATCAAGACCCAATGTCAGCTCTCATCTCCTGTAATATTTTAAATTTTCTAACTAGTCACTCTATTCAGTCTCTGTCAACTCTGTGCACGCATGCTCAGTCACTCAGTTGTGCGCGACTCTTTGCAACCCCATGAACTGTAGCCCACCAGGCTCCTCTGTCCATGGGGATTCTCCAGGCAAGAATACTGGAGTGGATTGCCATTTCCTCCTCCAAGGTATCTTCCTGACCTAGGGATCGAATCCATGTCTCCTGCATCTTCTGCATTGGCAGGTGGATTCTTTATGACTTAGCCACCTGGGATGCCCCTTCTAGCTAGTAAAAAGTTTCCAGGGTAAGTTTCCTAAAGGCTTTTTATTTATGTTATTTGCCTGCTCAAAGCATTCAGTGGCTCTTTGCGCTTACTGAATAACATAGAATACTTCAGCTTAGCTTACAGCCCTCCACAATAAGGTCCCAACCCAATCTTCATATTTATCTACCATTATATTTCAATAGAGACATTTGCTTTAGTCAAACTGGACTAATTGTCATTCTCTACACCAGTCCTGTGCATTCATTCCTTGGTGTCTTTGTTTGGGATTTTCACCTTTGTCACAAAAACATGTAACACTGAATTGCATCTCTTTCATTAGTAGGATGACAGCTATCCTTAGAGACATGCAAGGCAGTCTGTCCTTAAGACAGATCACATCTTGTACTCTTTTTACTTTCATCCACCGAATGGCTTATTTTTAAAATTAGGTCAAAATGTTGAATCAAAAATCATCTAATAATGATTTGAAATTTGGCAGAGAAATGTAACAAAGAAGAGGGGTGATTATGCTTAGAGTCAAACAAATTTTTTATAATCTCAAAGTAGAAAACTTTGTCCTCTGAGATGGAAACATGTCCAAAAACAATTTGCAGCCAAGTCTGGATTAAAAGAGTGTTTAGATTTGTTAACAGCAAAATTGAATTGTGGTTCCCAGGCAATTTAAAGAATTTGTGTCTTTGGTTAACAAGTTCTGAAGACAATTCTAAAAGAGTAGTTCCAATCATATCTTAAGCAATAGGGTCATTTCAAAATTAAGGTGTATACTCTTAAAAAAAAAAAGAAGAAGAAAGAAAAAGCAACCCCCCTTTTATTTTAAACCTAGTGTAGATTTGTTGAGCTTTGTCTCTCTCCCAAGTTTAAAAGTTGATTTCCTTGGTCTCTTTACTCTGATACCAATCTAATTTTGGCCCTGAAGATCTTATTGTTCTTATAAGAATTATTACTACCATATATTGAGCACTTAGAAGCTTACATCTTGAATAGTTTAAATGACCTGCTGTGGTTACATGACTTAGCAAGAAGTAGAGTTTTGTTTTAGACTCCAAAGTCTTGATTTCTAAAGTTATCGGAAGGTAACTCCAATGCAATGTGTTTGTATCAAACATCAGAGCTTTCCTGAGTCAAAAGCAGAGCTTATTTAAGCTATCCACTCTAAATTCCTTTCCTTGGATCTCTCTCTGATCCGCTTAGGTTTCTCAAGTGCATCTTTCTTCCAAAAGGGAGGAAGACTTAGGCCCATCTTATTGTACCAGTTTTACAGAGTTTTAGGAGAAACTGTTTAGAGAGAAAATCTTAGAGAGAAACCTTAAGGGATTCAAATGGATATTCATTCCACATGGGAAAAAAAGTTCTTAACCTCACTGCTCATCATATTGAGATTCCCACTCTGTAGCACTATTGAGTAATAATAAACTCATGCTAATACTCTTTCTTGACATTGGAGGCTTCATGGAGTTTGAAATGTGCAACTAATATGCCACATACCTGTGTATGTTGCTTACATTTATCTCCATCATTAGCAAATTGATTCTGATAATTACAAGCCATAAAATGAATAGAAATAATATATTAAATGGTTTATTCCTCTTTAATTAAAAATCTTTATTATGTGATAATATGTAAATGATATAGTCAGACATTTAAGGTTATACAAATTTGTACTGGATAGAAATATACTGAAAAGATCTGAAATTAATCTAATAGTATAGTGTAAACTTTGTGAAAACTTTACTAAGGAGAATGTTAGATTTCTTTTGTGAACAGGGTTAATTGCTTCATTTTTATATGGCAACTCCATGGTACTAGTTACTAACTTCTTTGCTCTTATTGTAAGTCCATAAGCTTTCTTCCCAAGTAGAAATAATAAGGGCATGGATATTAAGAGCATAGAGTGAGTTGGTAATAATACTTTCAGTTCAGGTCAGTTCAGTCGCTCAATCGTGTCCGACTCTGTGCGACCCCATGAACCACAGCACGCCAGGCCTCCCTGTCCATCACCAACTCCTGGAGCCTACCCAAACTCATGTCCATTGAGTCGGTGATGCCATCCAACCATCTCATCTTCCCAGCAGTGGATCCTAAATTCTGCTTGGAGAATGACTGCTTCAGAATCTCTGCACATATTGGATTGGCCAAACAGTTCATTTGTGGAAAACCTGAATGAACTGTTTGGCCAATCAAATACTTTTCAAAGATGCCCAGGCTCTGTTCCTGGAAATAATGATTTAGTATATTTTATAAAATTCCATTTTTTTATAAAGCCAGTTGCTGTAAGATTTGGAACCACTAATTTAGAAAACAATATTAATATTTCCTGGCACAGCATTCAAGACTTTACATGATCTAGCTCTTTCCTGCCTTTACAATCTAAGCTTCTGCTATAGTAATAGAGGATATTTTCAAAATTGGGACCCCCCACATGGTGTCTGTAGAAAAGAAGAGGTGTAACTGGCAGAAAAAATTCTTCCAGTCACTACAAAGTTTACAGTACTCTATAGCAGAGATTTCAAACCTGAATACACACACACAAAAATCACTTGTGGGCATTTGTTAAATATATACCCCTAGACTTCCCTGGACTTTCTGGTGGAGCAAATTTGAGATGGGCTTTGGGAATACAAATTTTTCAAAAAGCTCTCTAGGTGATTTCAATCAGGAAGCAGACTTGGAAACCACAGCATATTCTTCTCTAGGTCTGCATTTATTGAGAGCAAGACCAGATGTTTTTTACTTTTTTATATTTTCCAAAATCAATAGCTCAACATCTGCACAAAGTAAATGCTCATTTGTTGATCCAAGTAAGGGAGAAAGACTAATTGGGAATAGGAGATAACTTCTTGCTATGTCACCAAAATGACTTAATTTGTACCATGCATATCATCCTCTGGAATGAAAGAGAAATAAAGACACTGACCATTTTATTCCTAATTCCCTGAAATCACTTTTAAGGTCACTGGAGGTGCAGATATTTGCACTCTTTGATGAAAAATCCAAATGTAACCAACTTGTACAAACAGTACTCAATTCAAACTTAATTAACTTTTTCTGTTTCCTGTCTTTTATTTATGAAAGCAATGAAGATAAGATATTCAAATCCAAAGTTACAACATTTTGGCTAACAGTTCAGGCTTTGGACTCATGTTCTTTGTGTTCAAATATTTTCTTCACCCTTTGCCAGCTATAAAACCTTAGGAAGGTTACTTAAACTTTTTGTGCCCCAGGTTTGTTAAACAAAATATGGGGATATTATTAGTACCTATTTAAAATGTTTGTGGTGAGAATTAAAGACGATAATAAATATAACCCATTTAGCTGTTGACACTTAAGAATTAAATATTAAGTGTTAAATATTTTTTATTTATATATATCATTATAACTGGTTCAAAATTGGGAAAGGAGCATGACAAGGCTGTATATTCAGTTCAGTTTAATCTCTCAGCCATGTCTGACTTTTTGTGACCCCATGGACTGCAGTATACCAGGCTTCCCTGTCCATCACCAACTCCTAGAGCCTACTCAAACTCATGTCCATCGAGTTGGTGATACCATCCAACCATCTCATCCTCTGTCATCCCTTTCTCCTTCTGCCTTCAATCTTTCCCAGTATCAGGGTCTTTTCCAATGAGTTGGTTCTTCGCATCAGGTAGCCAAAGTATTGGAGTTTCAGCTTCAGCATCAGTCCTTCTAATGAATATTCGGGACTGATTTCCTTTAGGATTGACTGGTTGGATCTTATTGCAGTCCAAGGGACTCTCAAGAATCTTCTCCAACACCACAGTTCAAAAGCATTAATTCTTTGGTGCTCAGCTTTTCTTTATAGCCCAACTTTCACATCCATAAATGACTACTGGAAAAACCATAGCTTTGACAAGACGGGCCTTTGTTAGCAAAGTAATGTCTCTGCTTTTTAATATGCTGTCTAGGTTGGTCATAGGTTTTCTTTCAAGGAGCAAGCATCTTTTAATTTCATGGCTACAGTCAGCATCTGCAGTGATTTTGTTTTTTTTTTTGTTTGTTTGTTTGTTTTCTGCAGTGATTTTGGAACCCAAAAAATTTAAGTCTCTCACCATATATTATCACCTTGCTTATTTAAATTGTATGCAGAAAACATCATGTAAAATGCCAGGCCGGATGAATCACAAGCTGGAATCAAGTTTGCTGGGAGAAATATCAACAACCTCGAATATGCAGATGACACCACACTAATGGCAGAATGTGAAGAGGAACTAAAGAGCCTCTTGATGAAGGTAAAAGAGGAAAGTAAAAAAGGTGCCTTGAAACTTAACTTTCAAAAAACTAAGACCATGGCATCTGGTCCCATCACTTCATGGCAAATAAAAGGGGTAAAATTGGAAGCAGTGACAGATTTTAATTTCTTGGGCTCCAAAATCACTGTCGACAGTAACTGCAGCCACAAAATTAAGATATGCCTGCTCCTTGGAAGAAAAGCTATGACAAACCTAGACAGCATATTAAAGAGCAGAGACATTACTTTGCAGACAAACATCTATGTAGTCAAAGCTATGATTTTTCCAGTAGTCATGTACAGATGTAAGAGTTGGACCATAAAGAAGGCTGAAAAAATAAATAAATAAATTTAAAAAAAAAAGAATAAATAGAATAAATGGTACAGCCATTTTGAAAAAAAAAAAAAAAGAAGAAGGCTGAGTGCTAAAGAATTGATGCTTTTGATCTGTGGCGCTAGAGAAGACTCTCGAGAGTTCCTTGGACTGCAAGGAGGTCAAACCAGTCAATCCTAAAGGAAATCAATCCTGAATATTCATTGGAAGGGCTAATGCTGAAGCTGAAGCTCCAGTACTTTGGTTACTTGATGGAAAGAACCAACTCTTTAGATAAGACCCTGATACTGGGAAAGCTTGAGGGCAGGAAGAGAAGAGGGCAACAGAGGATGAGATGGTTGAATAACATCACTGACTCAATGGACATGAGTTTGCACAAACTCTGGGAGATAGTGAAGGACAGGGAAGCCTAGCATGTTACAGTCCATGGGGTTGCAAAGAGACATGACTTAGCAACTGAAAAACAACAACTAACTAATTCTTCCACAAACATAGAATCAGAATTTTCATAGAATTCTAATCACATTCCCTAAAATACACACTTCTGTGAATTAATCTTTCACATGGAAAGGGCATTTTCCAATTAGTGACATAGGGTAAAATTTAATAGTATTCTGGAGGTCAGTTTCCAGTTATTGGTACTTGATCATGTTTTCACTAGTCTGTGAAAAGCAAGGAAGATAAAATGGTATAATTTTCAAAAGTCATTTCTTTACAAGAGTTGCTCTTTAGACACAGATTTATTTCATTTCTACTTTTTTTGGTGACTAAAGTACCCTCTTTTAAATTCTTATACTTGAAAAAAAAGTTTAATGACAGACCTATGTCAGATCTTCATTTTTTAAAATTTACAGGTCTGTGAGATAAAATAATTTAAGAACCCCTATACTGAAACCTATGATCACTGTGAGATTCTTAAAGCTGAAGCATCAAAGCATATGTTCTCACTTCCTTTGGGTGTCTACTAGCACAAATAACCCATTTCTTCCAGCTGTCTTTGAATGTGGTTTTTGATTTTCAGTTGACAGTTTCTCAGAGCAGCTGTTATTTGACATTAAACACAGCAATAGACTTTGTTCGGACCTTAGATAAGAGGCAAGATTCATAACGATGGTGTCAATGATCTCTAGTTGTCACTTAAAGATTATTTTTGTACTTCACAATCGCCAAAATGACTTAACTATCTTTATCAACTAAACAATTAAAATGTGATACATAGAGGGGACAGTTGATTCTTTTATTTAAAGCTTTAACACTAATTCTATCAAAAAAGGAGATAACTTCTTAAGGTGCATTGAGGTATCTATCATATAAGGCATTTAAAATGCTTTGCAAAGGTTAAAACACAAGAGAAATACAAAATACTATTAGATGGCACCCGCTTGAAAACTGTTTCCTCTATTTTCTTATTTGCACTCTGACAGATTTATGAGATTATGTGTTTGGATACTTCTAAACACGTTTATTTTGGACCACAGTTATAATTAAAATGCCATTAAAAGCATTAAAGTTGTTGTTCTTGATGATATGCTAATAAACAATAGTCTTTGAAATTTTTGTACTTCCCAAAATTAAAGAAAAATACTGTGAGTATAAAAATAAAATATAAATGTAAAATAAAGAATAAAACCATTCAGTGTAGTAATTGGAAATGAAAATCGTTAAATGAGCTAAGCTTGCTTTAAGTTTGATTACCACTGGGTGTCACTGTATGACTTTCAACCTATAATCTCTAGAAGTTGCATAATATTTCTGGTTTATTTTGTATGTATCTGATTGAATACTTATTTTCATTTGATATTCTTATTATTGAACCAATCTATAGCTATATATTTATGATAATTTTGTTCACTGGTTGATAATGCTTCATAATACCCACAACATTAATTTGAGTTAGCTAAAAAGTTCATTCAGGTTTTTCCCTATGATGTTACCAGAAAAGCAGAATGAACTTTTTGGCCAACCCAATAGAACACATAATAAATGACAGTGTAATTCAATAACAATAAATTGAGGACTTCTAGAAAGTAAACAGAATGCAACAAGTTGTTAGCTTACAGTTTTTCTAAAGTTTTACTGAAGTATAGTTGATTTACAATATTGTGTTAATTTCTGCTGTAGAGCAAAGTAACTCAGTTACACACACACACACACACACACACACACACACACACACACACATTCTTTTTCATGTTTTTTCCATTATAGTTTATCACAGGATATTGGATGTAGTTCCCTGTGCTATACAATAGGACCTTATCCTTTATCCATTCTCTCTCTATATATATATAGAATAATTGTATCTAAACTACCAAACTCCCAATCTTTCCCTCCCTCATATCTCTACCTCCTTGGCAACCACAAATCTATTCTCTGTGCTTTGAGTCTGTTTCTGCATCATAGACATGTTTCTTTGTGTCATATTTTAGATTCCACATATAAGTGATATCATATAGTATTTATTTTTCCCTTTCTGACTTACTTTGTTTAGTATGATAATCTCTAGATCCATCAATGTTGCTGAAAATGGTATTATTTCATGCTTTTTAATGAAAAGAATATATATTTTCATATATATTTATATATATTCCATTATATATTCTGGTGTATATATATATATGTATATGTATACATATGTATATATATGTATATGTATACATATATGTATATATGTATATATACATATACATATATGTGTATATATATATATATATATATATATACATACCTTATTGTATCCTACTTCTTTTTTGAATTCATTTATCAGTTCTAGTAGTTTTTGTGTGAAGTTTTTAGGGTTTTCTATATATGGTATCCTGTCATCTGCATATAATGACAATTTTACCTCTTCCCGACCAGTTTGCATACCTTAATTTTTTTTCTTGTCTGACTGCTGTGGCTAAGACTTCCAGTACTATGTTGAAGAGAAGAGGTGAGAGTGGGAATCCTTGTCTTGTTCCAGATTTTAGCGGGAAGGCTTTCAGCTTTTTACCATAGAGTATTATATTGGTTGTGGGTTTCTCATAAATAGTTTTTATTATGTTAGTGTAATAGTGGGTATATAGGGAACATATAAAACATATATCCACTTCTGCATGAGTTTTAATCATAAATGGACATTGACTTTTATCAAATGATTTTTCTGCATCTATCGAGATGATCATATAGTTTTTGTCTTTTCTTTTGTTGATGTGCTGTATCACAATGATTGATTTGCATATGTTGAATGATCCTTGTGATTCTGGGATGAATCCAAGATGGTCGTGTTGTATGAACATTTTCATGTGTTGCTGGATTCAGTTTGCTAGCTTACAGGTTTTTTTTTTGTTTTTTTTTGTATATGTATGTGTGTGTGCATGTACATGCATGTGTTTTAGAGATTCAAACCATTTAAGTACTAGATAGAGTGGGATTGCCCAGAAAACACATTAAAGAAGCCATTCATTGATTCAAACCTATAGCCAGCCATACACTCAACACACATAGTGTTGTAAGCACATAATGCTTTACTGTGTGTTAGGAATTATTCACGATACAGAGGATACGGTGGTGAATAAGATAGAAATCATCCCTTCTCTCAAATTGTTCAGAGTCTAGATGAGAAGAGAAATAAGTAAAATCACAATTATAGAGAATGTGGTATGTGTTATGTAATATAGAAAGGGAAGATAGCATAATATTGGTGATGAGTGCTCCAACTCTGGAGTCTGGCTGTCTGGTTGGACTCCCATCTCTGGTTTTACCAGCCATATGACCTGAGCAAAAATACCTAAAGTCTTTTAACCTTGCCTTCCTCATATATACAATGATGATAACTATAGTATGCATCTCATGGGGTTGTTTTGAAAACTAAGTGAGATGATACATTTAAAGAACCAGACACAAAGTACTTATTGTATTTGTTATTAATGAACCCATTGGGGAAAAGACATAGGGATGAGAGTGAATAGTTATAGAGTTGGAATGCCCTTCCAAAGTTAACAGCATCTGCAAAAGCCTGTATGCACTTTGAGAACTTAAAATTCTTTACTCTGATCAGTGAAGAGCATGTATATACAGCCACAGAAGTAGTGACGTTGGAAAAAAAATCAATGGTTAATTTTGGACATGTATATGAAGATGCTGGTGGTCTTCTCACTGAGTATATCCAGTAGATAGTTGGATGTAAGTTTGGAGTACAGTGGAAAGGTTTGGGTTGAAAATTTGGGGTTATCACCATGTAAGTGATAGGTGAAGTCATGAATGTGGATGCTGAATAGAAAAGCCATTCAAAGAGCTTCTGCTCTGGAATTAGGAAATCAGGAGAACATGGCAACCCACTCTAGTATTTCTGCTTGGAGAATCCCATGGACAGAGGAGCCTGTCAGGCTACAGTCCATAAGGTCACAAAGAGTTGGACACAATTGAAGTGACTTAGTGTGCGTGCACACACACATACATACACACACACACACACACACACACATACGTGCGCGTGTGCTTCTATAGCAAGAAGATAATTTTTAAGTAATGTGTTAATATGATTTTTTTTCCCATTATACTGATATCCCTTTCATTCTAAAAGAGCCTCACATATGTCTGGTGAAGTTTATAATAATTACAACAGAATCCAAAGTCATAATTAGTTAATATATTTCTAATCTTCAAGTTAGATTAGGTTGAGCCTCTACTGTGGGAACCACAATCACAGAAAACTAATCAAACTGATCACATGGACTACAGCCTTGTCTAATTCAATGAAACAATGAGCCATGCCATGTAGGGCTACCCAAGATGGACGGGACATGGTGGAGAGTTCTGACAAAACGTGGTCCACTGGAGAAGGGGATGGCAAACCATTTCTGTATTCTTGCCTTGAGAACCCCATGAACAGTGTGCAAAGGCAAAAAGATAGGACACTGAGAGATGAACTCCCCAGGTTGGTAGGTGCCCAATATGCTACTGGAGAACAGTGGAGAAATAACCCTGGAAAGAATGAAGAGACAAATCCAAAGCAAAAGCAACACCCAGTTGTGAATGTGACTGGTGATGGAAGTAAAGTTTGATGCTGTAAAGAACAATATTGCATAGGAACCTGGAATGTTATGTCCATGAATCAAGGTAAATTGGAAGTCATCAAACACGGGATGGCAAGAGTGAACATCAGCATTTTAGGAATCAGTTAATTAAAATGGACTGGAATGGGTGAATTTAACCCAGATGACCATTATGTCTATTACTGTGGGCAAGAATCCCTTAGAAGAAAATGATTAGCCCTTATAGTCAACAAAAGAGTCCAAAATGTAGTACTTGGGTGCAACCTCAAAAACGACAGAATGATCTTTGTTCTTTTCCAAGGCAAACCATTCACTATCACAGTAATCCAAGTCTATGCCCTGACCAGTAATGCTGAAGAAGCTCAAGTTGAATGGCTCTATGAAGATCTACAAGACCTTCTAGAACTAACACTCACCAAAAATGTCCTTTTCCTTATAGGGGACTGGAATGCAAAAGTAGGAAGTCAAGAAATACTTGGAGTAACAGGCAAATTTTTCCTTGGAATACAGAATGAAGCAAGGCAAAGGCTAACAGAGTTTTGCCAAGAGAACGCACTTCTCATAGCAAACAACTTCTTCCAACAACACAAGAGAAGACTCTACACATTGTCATCACCAGATGGTCAATACTGAAATCAGATTGGTTATATTCTTTGCAGTCAAAGATGGAGAAGTGCTATACAGCCAGCAGAAACAAGACTGGGAGCTGACTGTGGCTTAGATCATGAACAGATATTACCAAATTCAGACTTAAATTGAAGGAAGTAGGAAAAACCACTAGACAATTCAGGTATGACTTAAATAGAATCCCTTATGACTATACAGTGGAAATGACAAATAGATTCAAGGGATTAGATCTCATAGACAGAGTGGCTGAAGAACTATGGATGGAGGTTCATGACATTGTACAGGAGGCAGTCATCATGACCATCCCCAAGGGGAAAAAAAAATACAAAAAGGCAAAGTGGTTGTCTGAGGAGGCCTTACAAATAGCTGAGAAAAGAAGAGACATGAAAGGCAAAGGAGAAAAGGAAAGATATACCCATTAGAATCCAGAGTTCCAAAGAGTAGCAAGGAGAGATAGGAAAGCCTTCCTTAGTGATTGGTGCAAAGAAACAGAGGAAAACAGTAGAATAAGAGCAAAGGAACAATTCATGCAAATATGGGCTCAATAAAGGACAGAAATGGTATGGACCTAACAGAAGTAGAAGATATTAAGAAGAGGTGGCAAGAATAAACAGAAGAACTGTACAAAAAAGATCTTCATGACCCAGATAATCACAATGGTGTGATCACTCACCTAGAGCCAGACATCTTGAATGTGAAGTCAAGTAGGCCTTAGGAAGCATCACTACGAACAAAGCAAGTGGAGGTGATGGAATTCCAGTTGAGCTATTTCAAATCCTAAAAGATGATGCTGTGAAAGTGCTGCACTCAATATACCAGAAAATTTGGAAAATTCAGCAGTGGCCACAGGACTGGTAAAGGCAAGTTTTCATTCCAATCCCAAAGAAAGGCAATGCCAAAGAATGCACAAACTACCACACAATTGCACTCATCTCACACACTAGCAAAGTAATGTTCAAAATCCACCAAGCCAGGTTTCAACAGTACATGAACTGTAAATTTCCAGATGTTCAAGTTGGATTTAGAAAAGGCAGAGGAACCAGAGATCAAATTGCCAACATTCATTGTATCATAGAAAAAGCAAAAGAGTTCCTGAAAAAACATCTACTTCTGCTTTATTGACTATGCCAAAGCCTTTGACTGTGTGGATCACAACAAACTGTGGAAAATTCTGAAAGAGATGGGACTAACAGACCACCTGACCTGCCTCCTGAGAAATCTGTGTGCAGGTCAAGAAGCAACAGTTAGAATTGGACATGGAACAACAGACTGGTTCCAAATCCGGAAAGGAGTAGGTCAAGGCTGTATATTATCACCCTGCTTATTTAAGTTATATGCAGTTTACATCATGCGAAATGCCAGGCTGGATCAAGCACAAGGTGGAATCAAGACTGCTGGGAGAAATATCAGTAACCTCAGATATGCAGATTACACCACCCTATGGCAGAAAATGAAGAGAAACTAAAGAGCCTCTTCATGAAAGTGAAAAAGGAGAGTGAAAAAGCTGGCTTAAAACTCAGCATTCAGAAAACTAAGATCATGGCATCCAGTCACATCACTTTATAGCAAGTAGATGGGAAAACAATGGAAACAGTGGCTGACTTTATTTTCTTGGGCTCCAAAATCACTGCAGATGGTGACTGCAGCCATGAAATTAAAATATGAAAATCTCCTAGAAATAATTGGACAGTGCATAAAATAGACATAGTTCCCACTTGTATTGTCTGCAAAAAAATACCTCTTAGAGTAATAAATTCCAAAGATTTAAAAAAAAAAAAGATGCTTGCTCCTTGGAAGCAAAGGTATGACCAACCTAGACAGCATATTCAAAATCAGAGACATTACTTTGCTAACAAAGGTCCATCTTGTCAAAGCTATGGTTTTTCCAATAGTCATGTATGGACATGATAGTTGGACTATTAAGAAAGCTGAACGCTGAAGAATTGATGCTTTTGAACTGTGATGTTGGAGAAGACTCCTGAGAGTCCCTTTGACTGCAATGAGATCCAGGCAGTCCATCCTAAAGGAAATCAGCCCTGAATATTCATTGGAAGAACTGATGCTGAAGCTGAAACTCCAATACTTTGGCTACCTGATGCGAAGAACCAACTCATTGGAAAAGACCCTGATGCTGAGAAAGATTGACGGCGGGAGGAGAAGGGGACGGCAGAGGATGTGATAGTTGGATGGCATCACCAACTCGATGGACATGAGTTTGAATAAGCTCCGGGAGTTGGTGATGGATAGGGAAGCCTGGTGTGCTGCAGTCCATGGGATCACAAAGAGTCTGACACAACTGAGTGACTGAATTGAACTACTGTGGGAAATTTAAGGACTAATTTGAAGAAGCAGTTTTCATCTTAAAAGTCAGGCTTTGTTGAGAGGAAGTATTTTCTATCCCCTTATCTCTTTGCTGCACTTGGTTACATGGGAAATTTTTTTAAAAAATAGAGTAGGACAGAGGAGTTTTGGATTGGATCAAGGATCCTCTAGGATGCAAAGATTTGAGGAAGGATTATTTGCCTGACAACAAAAAGATAAACAATCCAATTTTGAAAATGAGCAAAGGCTCTGAATAGACAATTCTCCAAAAAAAGATGTTGTTTTGTTCAGTCGCTCAGTTGTGCCCAACTCTTTGCAAGCCCATGGACTGCAGCAAGCCAGGCTTCCCTGTCCTTCACCATCTCCTGGAGCTTGCTCAAACTCATGTCCCTTGAGTCAATGATGTCATCCAACCATCTTATCCTTTGTTGTCCCCTTCTCCTCCTGCTTTCAATCTTTCCCAACATCAGGGTCTTTTCTAATGAGTCAGCTCTTCACATTGGGTGGCCAAAGCACTGGAGCTTCAGCAACAGTTCTTCCAATGAATATTCAGGATTGATTATCTTTGGGATTGACTGGTTTGATCTTGCTGCCCAACGAACTCTCAAGAGTTTTCTCCAACACCACAGTTCAAAAGCATCAATTCTTTGGTGCTCAGCCTCCTTTATGGTTCAACTCTAACAGCCATACATGACTACTGGAAAAGCCATAGCTTTGACAAGACAGACCTTTGTTAGCAAAATGATGTCTCTGCTTTTTAATATGCTATCTAGGTTTGTCATAGCTATTCTTCCAATGAGCAAGAGCCTTATTTTCATGGCTGCAGTCACCATCTGCAGTGATTTGGAGCCCAAGAAAATAAAGTCTGTTGCTGTTTCCATTGTTTCCCCATCTATTTGTATATCTATTTTAAAAGATCTATAAATGCTCTATAGGCACATGAAAAGGTGCTCAACCTAATTAGACAATAAAGAGACAGAAATCAAAACCAGAATAAGAACATTATTTCTCGTTTGGCTGAATGTCAGAAATATGAGGAAAGTTTTTTGAGATACAAATCCTGGGTCCCCACAGTTCTAATAAATGATTATCTCCTGAGCTGGGTGATTTGGGTGGGGCACAAGATTTATTTATTTATTTGTGTATTGGTTTGTTTGTTTGAACAAATTCACCTGGTGGGTATGAGACCACTGATCCAGTACAGTTTTATCAACAGACACTGGAGATTTACTGCTCTGGAGCATTTCAATTTTTGGTCACATTTTTTTTCCTTTTTAAATTTTTATTTTTTGTTTGTTATTTTAGTTTATATATAATATATATATATATATATATGCATAAAGTTTTGTTTCTCTCGTTGTTGATACTTAAAGAGCTGGGAGAGGTCTGCTGAAGCATGAAACTTGCTTATATTTACATAAAATTCTTGTTGGATAAAGCATGAAACTAGGTGATTATTTCAACGGCTATGTACTGAACTTCCATCAATGCTTACATAATGGGTTATCTGTTCACGTAACAAAGAAATAACTCAGTCTTCCAAAGTAACATCAGAAAGACACATAGAATTTAAATCCTAAATTGTGAAAAGTGTTATCAGATAGAAAAGATTTTTCAACAATAATATGAATTGGTAGATAAAACTATGGGGAAAAAATTCTTATGTGGTACGCAAGATGCAGCATACAGCCAAGAAAATAAAATACTGTTCAGGCAAGTTCCTAATCAACATAATGTCAGAGGATAAACACTGACGGGCTGTCTGTCCAAACTATTCTTCAGACAAAATAAAACGTATGTCAAATAGCTTTGGCAAGTACAAACAAATAAGAGAAGCCCATCTAAGCCAAAGGCCTCAGAGAACACCATCCCTAACTCATTCACAAGCATTCAGTTTTTGGGAGGTGTTGTGAGCTTATATTTGGGAATATAAGCAAATATATTTGGGGAATAAATATATTTGGGAATTTGAGGACCAGGGTAATTCCCCAAAGTATCTAGCCAAGAAAACAAATTCTTCTCTGAAACATTATGCTGCAGTCATTTCTCTTTTCTTCTTTCCTCTTTCTGCTTTTCTCAGTTTCTGTTTTCACACTAAACATTGTAATGACATTTATTAATGCACAATCATTAGAAGAACTTGCCAATACTGGAATATTTATGATTGTTCTATCTTCCTGGGATCACGAATCTCAGAAATCAAATCAATAAGTAAGAATACTGAACTGTGAACATGAACTGAGAACTAATCAAGTTACAGAAAAGTTTGATGACCTCTCTATTCCCCATGTTTGGGTACAACTACCCATTAACTGAGCTTCCCTGGTGGTTCAGATGGTAAAGCGTCTGCCAGCAATGCGGAAGACCCGGGTTCGATCCCTGGGTTGGGAAGATCTCCTGGAGAAGGGAATGGCAACCCACTCCAGTATTCTTGCCTGGAGAATCCCACGGACGGAGGAGCCTGGTAGGCTACAGTCCATGAGGTCGCAAAAAGTCGGACACGACTGAGCGACTTCACTTACCCATTAACTAGAGTATATGCTTTGCTCTGTGTGCTGGTCAATTACCTATATGCTCTAGAATCCATTTTCTTCCTGTATTCTGTATCAAAACAAGCGATGTTTCACAGATATCTTTGCTCTTTTCTCTGATCATGTTGGGCAAATATGAGCAACTGGAATATTGAAGGGCATGAGGAGGCAAGAATATATGACATTTCACCCTCTTTCTCTGATTCCTCTACAATTCCTAACAGTGGCTACTTCTCCTGCCTGACTTTGCTTCCCCCTGCATGGTCTCCTTCTATATGATCCAAGTTCCAGCTTTAGTTTTAGGTCCTACAGTATGATCTCAGGCTCTGGGCTTGGTAATAACTCCTTTCCTTTCATCATTCCTTGATAGGGGTGAGCACGGTTTCCTGCCATTTCTGATCTCTGAATTACCTTGCCTTCTATTTGATTTCTCAGCATGCGCATCTTCTAACTAACAAATGCCTGTATTAAATTCACTGTTTGAAAGATCCACAGTAGTTCCTTTCTCCTGGCTGGATTGTAAGTGAAATAGCCATGCATCTTACCTCTTGGATGAATCTAGAAAAACTCTGAAAAACTATTTCTCTCAAGATAATTTTTAATAATAATGAAAATCCTGAATCAATGGTTGTAGGAGTCATATAGAAACACTCTCAAAATTTATGAAGATAAATGCAGAAGTATGTACATAGAAGAGAAGTATCAGAAAAATTAAGGAACAGCTTAAATATTTATCAATTGAGAAATGCTTAAATAAACTATAGCTTATTCATACTATAGAATATCATGAGGATTAAAGAGAATGGGATGTGTTTATGTGTAATGATGTGAAAAGCCTTCTAAATTTTTGTGAAGAACAAAAGCAATAACAGAAATATATTTTTAAAACATCTGCATAAGTGTATTTGTAAATATTCTGTTTGCATATATATATATGAGTAAGTGTAGTTATAATTATATGTATATAAAAATGTTCAAATCATGTACTTGATTCCCTCAAGGGAATAGTGTTTTTATCATTTTGCATTCTCACCCTGAGTGCTTTTAGAGTTACAATTGTTCCACAACTTTGTCAAAACCTGGTATGGTTAGTCTTAACTTTTAGGTATCCAGGTATCTGGGATATATCGTATTGTGGTTTTTACTTGCATTACACTAGTGTCTATGTGTCATCTGTGTATCTTCTTTTAAAATTTATTTCTATTTATTTACTGTATGTTATTAAGGCTATCTTTTTAGAGCCATTTTAGAATCACAGCAAAATTTAGGGGAAAGTACAGAAGTTTCCCATATACCTCCTACCCCCAGATATGCATAACATCTTCCACTATCAACATCCCTCACCAGAGGGATATATTTATTTCAACTGATGAACTTACATTGACACATCCTTATCATTCAAAGTCCCTGTTTATATTAGGATTAACTCTTGATGTTGTACATTCTATGGGTTTGGAAATATATACAATGACATGTATACATTGTTTTGTATCATACAGAGTATTTTCACTACCCCAAAAGTCCTCTGTGCTTTGGCTACTATTCTTCCTCCAACTCCTACCCCTGAAAACTACTAATCTTTTTATCATCTCCATAGTTTTAACTTTCCCAGAATGTCATATACAGGTATTAGTAGTAGGGGTTTCTTTTGACCATGTGGCATGCAGGATCCTAGTTCCCTGACGAGGCATGGAACCTGTGTCCCCTGCATTGTAAGTGCAAAGTCTTAACCACTGAACCACCAGGGAAGTCCCCAGGGGTTTCTTTTGTATATGTTCTTTATTGTTTATTAGAGGTATATTAGCTATAGGGGTTTTTATATGCTCTTTATTAATTTTATTAACTTGAGGTAATTTTTTATTATAAGTGGGTTTTATATTTCATCTAATGCTATTATGCATGAATTGCTTAATGTTGCATAATATTCTGGGAATATTCCTATTGCCCACAAAAATGTTTCTGTTGCCTAAGGTATTGGTTCATCTGGCATCATAAAAAGAAAGTGTAGAACTAGTGACTGTATTGCAATATGAACGTATGCTATGACATTCAACAATGGAGCTGTTTGGGTAGCACAGAGAAATTACGTTTGAAATGTATGGTACCAGAATCTTGTCCTTGGAATATGGTTCCTTTTTTTTTTAAACATGTACACACTGCTATATTTATTTATTTCAAATTATTTAATTAATTTATTTTTGACTGTGTTGGATCTTTGTTGCTGGACACTGGTTTTATCTAGTTGCAGAGAATGGGAGCTACTCTCTAGTTGTGGTGCATGGGCTTTTCATTGTGATGGCTTCTCTTGTTGCAGAGCACAGACTCTAGGCGCACAGGCTTCAGTAGTTGCAGCATAAGGGCTCATTAGCTGTGGCTCGCAGGCCCGAGTGTGCAGGCTTCAGTAGCTGTGGTGTACAGGCTCAGCGGCTGCAGCTCGCAGTCTCTAGAACACAGACAGTATTGGTGGTGCACGGGCTTAGTTGCTCTGCAGCATGTGGAATCTTCTAGGACCTGGAACTGAACCTGTATCCCCAGCATTGGCAGGCAGATTCTTATCCACTGTGCCACCAGGGAAGTCCTGGTTCTTTTAGATATATGAACTTGTAAGTGGAGAATTCAGTTGTTATCAAAACATTATTAATTCAACATTTTCTCCTGTCAGGAACTTACTGGATAATCTAGTATATAAAATTAGATATGTACCATATATTGTTCTTTTTTTAAATTGGAATCAGCAAAACATTCTTATCAGAATTCCTTTTACTTTTAGGACACAAATAACAGTAATTAAAAAATCTTTGTGAAGCTGCATATTATATTCAGCATATTGGATCTTGTATTAAATCTGATGCATCTTGTCTTGATGATGTGTGTCAGTTATAGAGAAAATAACACACAAATTGCCATAAGCCAGCAAGATGCTCTAAAAGAGTGGAATTCTCCACTGATAAATTCCTACTCTTTTTCATTAATTATAAATGTATATAGTATAAAAGTAATTTGGTTCTACATCTATGAAGTTCAGTACAACACAGCAACAATTTTAAAATGCTTTGGAATTTTTCTGAGTAATTAGTGTTGTCAGTTCAAATAATATTAAGATTCATCACTATACAAAAAAAACTTGAAATCCCCTGGAATATTACATTTCATACATAAAAGAGATTTTATAGAGATTTTCCCAATTTGACAATGGTAAAACTTACATTACTAAATATATTACGAAGCTGAAAAGAAATTTTTCTAGACTGTCAGCGAACAAAGATTTTCAATAGCCATACTAAATGAAGACTGTGATAACTCTTTGTTCTCATAGAAAGCAATATTATAAAATCATCATTATAAAAAGAGTTGATCAAAGAGTATTCAGTCACAAAAAGTAGGAAAACAGTATTATAAAATTGTGTCAAACAGTTATTATTAAAACATTTTATTATTGTTATGGGTTTTGTACTATTTGTAGTACGTCAGCCTTTTAAGATTTGTAATTTCTTGTGATTTTCCTCATTTTACATAAATATCTACTTTCATTTCTAACTTTGGATTTTAAATAATGTATTCTTATTCTAAAGTCCTTCAGCTCACATACAAATTTTATGAGCACCAGTATCTGTCTTAATTACTATAGCTTTATAATAGAAGTTAACATTGTAAAGGAGGAAAATAATTTTCCCACTACCCTTTCAAGTTTTTGATTGGGACCACTCTAGTAAAAGACAGATTAACAAGAGAAAACCAGCCAGAGGTTTATTAACATGTATACCTCATGTACACATGGGAGATATCCAGAGAAAAACATAACTTCTCACAGTGACTTAGAATTCAGGCTTAAATACTATCTCTTCTTTCTCTCTCTCTTTCTTTTCTTTTCTTTCTTTCTTTCTTTTTTTTTTTTTTTTTTTGGCTACCCCATGCAGCTTGTTGAATTTTAGTTCTCTGACCAGGGATTGAACCTAGACCCTCAGCAGTGAAAGTGCAGAGTCCTAACCACTGGACTGCCAGGAAATTCCTTTAAATGCTACCTTAATAGGGAAAAGGGAAGAGATACGTCTCCTAGGGATGAGTAAGTGATTTTCAGAGTAAGAAAGTTTTCTTCTAGTCATAATTTGCTACAAGTTACATTTTAACAAACATATTTTTCTGTTTATGGAGATGGTCATTTTTTTTAACCTTTGATCTGTTAATACAGTGAATTATATATTTATAGGTTAAATGATGTTAAACCAACCTTACTTTTCTGGGGTAAAAGAGCTTGGTCATGAAATATTAAACTGCTAGATTAAGGTCATTAAAATTTTGTTTGGGATTTTTCCATGTGTATTCATGTATGCTAATAACCTACATTTTTATTTTCTTGCTCCCTCTTTGTCTGATTTTGATGTCAGATTTATATATTCTTGGGCTCCAAAATCACTGCAGATGGTGACTGCAGCCATGAAATAAAAGACTCTTGCTCCTTGGAAGAAAAGCTATGACAATCTTAGACAGTGTATGAAAAAGCAAAGACATCACTTTGCCAACAAAGGTCCATATAGTCAAAGCTATAGTTTTTCCAGTAGTCGTGGATGGATATGAGAGTTGAAACATAAAGAAGGTTGAGCACTGAAGAACTGATGCTTTTGAGCGGTGGTGTTGGAGAAGACTCTTGAGAGTCCCTTGGACTGCAAGGAGATCCAACCAGTCAATTCTAAAGGAAATCAACCCTGAATGTTCATTGGAAGGACTGATGCTGAAGCTCCAATACTTTGGCCACTTGGTGCAAAGAGCTGAGTCATTGGAAAAGACTCTGATGCTGGGAAAGATTGAAGGCAGGAGCAGAGTGTGACGTAGGATGCAATGGTTGGATGACATCACCGACTCAATAAATATGAATTTGAGCAAACTCCAGGAGATAGTGAAGGACAGGGAAGCCTGGTGTGCTACAGTCCAAGGAGTTGTAAAGAGTCAGACACAACTTAGCGACTGAAAAACAACATCAAATTAATGAGAAAGTATTCTTTTTTTATTCTCAGGGAGAATTTGTATAGGATTGTGAGGGAGAACAGAATATGTGACCCCAAAATATGTCACTTTGGCCTGTGGATTATTTTGAACTGAAAGTAATCAGACTCAATAGACTTAGGAAAAACTTTACCTCTCCTTTAACTGCCTAAAAGAATTTAGATGAAGGAGGCTCAGAAAGAAAGCTATTACCAAAGATAACTTTTTGTCTGAAAGACCTATCTGTCTGGCAGGACAAACATCTAATTACCAAATATCTGCTGTTCTTATTGTCCTTTGAATTATCTATTGTCTTTGAAGCTTTGGGTATCTATCCTATTCTTTAGCTCCCCAAAGCATATAAACCTCAATTGCCTAACTTCCCCTTCAGTGTTATATCTTTGGGACTCCCATACTATAATACCAAATTAGATTTTTTTCTCCTGTTATCTGTTTTATGTCAATTTAATTATTTGACTAACCAAAGTACATAGAAGGGAAGAAAGGAAAATTTTTCTGCCCCTACAACTTTATAAGAGTTATTCCTTGAGTGTTTGATAGAATTCACCTGAACTTTTTGGTGTTTCCTTTGAGTAAAAATGTTTAACACTTATTCCATTTCTCTGGCAGTTATAGGAATATTCATTCTTGTTAATTTTTCTCAAGACAAATTTATATAACTCATAATAATTTTTCTTTGCATATTAATCAATGCATTATTATTAAATTATTATAATGTTTTTATTCACTTTTGTATATATAGTAATGCTATAGTAATGCTATAGTAAAACTTCCAGCATTGCTGATTTCTGTCTTCTCTCACCATTTTTATTAGCCTGATCAAAATACATTCAACCTTATTAATTTGTTCAAGGATTTGATTTTTGGCTTTCATAATCCTCTGTGTTGTAATGCTACTTTTTTGTTTCATAGAGTTCTACTTTTGATTTTATCATTGTATTTCATCTACTTGATCTAGTTTTATTAATTTCTCTCTTATTATCTTTTAAGTTATAAGCTTAACTCATTAATTTCCCCCATTTTCTTTCTTATCATAAGCGTTTATGATTATATGTCCTTCTATGTACCGTGCTTAATACTATATATCACTTGCTTCAATAATTGATATGTGGTATTTGCCTCAAAGATTAAATTCTATGTTTCATATCACCAGAATAGATTTTCCTTGACCCACTTAGAAGTACTTATTTTTTTGACTGCACCACATGGCTTGCAGATCTTAGTTTCCCAACCTGGGATTGAACCTGGAACCTTGGCAGTGAAAACATGAAGTCCTAATGTCTGGACCACCAGGGAATTCCCTAGAAGTACTTTTAATCTCCAAATATATTAAGATTTAAATTTATCCTTTTATTTACTTTTTTAAAAAGTGCATGTTGTCAGAAAGAAATGCATGATATTAAGTATGTTACATTTTGTTTAGAGTTTTATTGCTCAGTACATGGTTGATTTTGTTAATACCCTTTTTGTGCTTGAGAAGCTATATTCTCTAATTGTTGGGTACTGAATTTGTAGAGAAAGAAATACTTTTCACTCTACCCTCTTAGGTTTTCTCAATGGATCTGTAAAATAAACTGACAACAGATTAACAGAAAAAAAGCATACAAATATATTAATTTTTAATTTTATGTATATGAGGGTGTTACAGAAGGAAATAAAACCCCAAAGAAGCAGTGAGATTTGAGATTTTATGGAGAAAATAGAGGGGGAGAGTTTCCTTTCCTAGGTTACTTATGGGAGAACAAATGATTTTTAGGAAAGATAAATGAGCCCTTAGGTGAATGGATGGGAGACAGTTTGTGACAATGTCTGTTTGAGTATGGTACTTAGTTCTCTTCCTCTCTTGTGATAAGAGTCAGTCTTCCCCGGTTGGTCAAACTTTAAAGGAGATTTATGATAATTAATCCCTTTGTTTTTTTTGTTTTTTTTTCAGGGCCTGTTTTTAATCAGAGAAGGAGCATTCAGAGAAAATCTCTTCTTAAATTTGTTGATTCTCAAATGTCTTCAGCTCAAAATTATCCTTATTTATGAGTGGCATATTTTGAAGTAATATATTTGGATCACCTACAATTTGTATATATAACCAATGAATCAAGATTGTTAATTATGTTGTTCAAGTCTGCTTTATTTTTGCTAAATATTTTTCTCCATGACTGATCAGCTGTTCAGGAAATAATTTTGAAGTCTCCCACCAAGAATGTAAATATATTAAATTTTCTCCATAGTTCTGTTAATTTTGCTTAAGTTTTGAATCACCTTCTTTTGATTTATACTACTTAGGATCCTTATATTTTCTCAGTCAACTGAACATTTTACCATTACACAGTAACCCTCTGTATTTCTTATAATGCTTTATATCTTAAAGTATATTTTGTTAGGTACTAATACAACTACGCAAGGTGTATTTGTGTGTGTGTGTGTGTGTGTGTGCATGTGTGTGTTGGCCAAACTCTTCTCAAGCTCCTCTAAACTTTTTTTTTTTCAACTAAGCCTTGACTTTTTGGACTTCTGTATTCCTCTCTGCATTGTCCAATTTTAGCAAGAATCCTACTAAGTCTATTCAGCTAGAATCCCTTATATTCCATATTGGGCCTTGATATCTTTAGGATTCTTTATCCTCCACTATCTCCCAGATGATGTCTGATCACCCCAGCCTGTCTTCAGCAAGAATCCTATTAGCTTGGCTTAATTAGAATCCTCCCTTACCTCTGATGCTTCCTCTTAGTAATTTTCCATTCATTGACCCCCATCCTGCTCCTTGACTTTAATTCCCAATTGCCTATGCTATGCTATATTCAGAATTGAGCCCAATTTCTCTCCCCCACTGCATGGCTCCATTGCACTTGTCCTGTACCTATCACAATAGTTCTGCCTTAAATAAAGTCTTACCTTCTTTAAACAAATATTATTGAATAACTTTTTTTAACAGCATGTGTATTTGTGTGTGTGTGTGTGTGTGTGTGTGTGTGTGTGTGTGTGCGCGCGCGCGCTTGTCTGTTTAAGTGTTTTGGTTAATAAATGCTTAATGAATCTTTTTATTTTATATTCAATTTTTCTTGTCTCCCTAACTTGTGTTGCACAAAGGCTTCATCTCCTATCCCTTGGTTGGCAGGCGATTTAACATGAAGTTCTCATCACTACAGTAATGGAAGAATGATCCCAGGCGAGTCATAGATTCCATTGTAACTTAAATCACTGGTTTCCAGTTTCTTCTTTGCTTTTAGCCCTTGGGGATGTCTTATCTTTTGTTCTGAGTACTATTATGACTTTGAAGCAGCTGTTTTTAACTTGGATAGCATTTTTGCATCATGTAGTGAGCTTTTCTCCAATTTAAAAATAATCAAATTCAAACCTCTGGGGTTGAAATCCTAGTATTAGTAATTTTAAAAGCTCCCATCTCCTGGAAGGGGACATGATAATCCATTCCAGTATTCTTGCCTTGTGAATCCCCATGGACAGAGGAACCTGACGGGCTACAGTCCATGGGGTCTTATAGAGTCAGACATGACTGAGCAACTAAGCACAGCACACCATAGCACGGCACAAATAGTTATAACAGCAATTAGGTTTGAGAACTGCATATTTTAAAAATGCTTATTATCTTTAATCGAAGATACTTCATATTGGTGGGTTTTTTTAAAAAAAAATTCCTGTGCCATTTTATCAGAAATAGTAGTTCATGTAAGTTTTATAGTTAAAAAACTGTAACCTGAAAATATGAGTTGTTGTTCTGAATATATTGAATTACATAATTCAATCATTTTAGAGTGTAGACAGTTTTTGTCAAAACACGGAAATCTTAAAAGCTGTTGAATAAAGGAAAAATATCTTTCCTTAAAAAAAAGTCAATTGGAAAAAAAAAGTCAATTGAGAAGACCATGGTTTTTTTAATCACTTTGAGTTTCTACAGCACCCAAGACCCCACAGCAGACTTGTCTTTTTTTTTTTTTTTTTTTGGCTGCACCGTTCTTAATTCCCCAACCAAGGACTGAACCCGGGCCTCTGGCAGTGAGTTCTAAATCCTAACCATTGGACCACCAGGGACTCCCAGGAAAAATATCTTTGATCATGTTGGGGAGGAAAAGTTTTTTCCTCTACCCTCCTAAGTTCTTTTGGTTGGTCTAAGAATTAAATTGATGTGAGACAGAATAACAGGAGAAAAAATAATTTAATTATATATATACAGGAAGATCATGAAAATGATGCTCAGAGAGTGAGCAAAAGTAGGCAACTTTGATATCTTTTTACATAAGTTTGTGAGGATTGGGCAGGACAAAGGAGCTTAGGTTTGGGTGCCTAATTAGTGAGGGATTTAAGCAAAATTTGGGCTTTGGGTAGCATATTAGTAAAGAAGCAACTTCCCTTCCTTTAGTGATAAACTTCCTAGTGTAGGGGGGCTACCCTTCACACTTGGAAGATTTATTTCCTGCATTCAAGAAAATTCAGACAAAGGAGAGTCAAAGTGTTCTTTTTGAACTGGCTGCTTTTCAAATAACTTTAATTCAAAATAATTAATATGCCATTAAGTCATATTTGGCAGCAGCCATCCCTGGGCACCAACAAACAGAAAAGTTAAAATTTTCTGTGGATTAAAAACTGCATAAACAGGAACTTCCCTGATGCTTCACTGGCTAAGACGCCATGCTCCCAATGCAGGGGGCCTTGGTTCACACTCAGGTTGAGGAACTAGATCCCACATGCCACAACTAAGAGTTCCAATGCTGCAAGATTCTCAGTGCAAAAAAAAAAAAAAAAAAAAAAAACAACTCCATAAACAAATATACAAATTGAAATTTACATATAAGATTGAGAAAAATCTTTGGAGCACACATAAGAGAAATTTTGTGACTCTCTCACAAATAATTATAGGTGAATATCTTGATACAAAAAGTGAAATGTTCAAGTGACAAAGAAACAGTCTTATCTCCAAATAAGAATAAATCAAGTAAAACAGAAATGAAGTACACTTTCATTTATCACATTAGAATGGTGAAAAGATTAATTTTACACTGTCACAGTCACAACTGATACTGAAATCTCAGCCTCTCTTCACTGGTGCCAATTCTAATCTCAGAGACAGAGTTTGGGGAGAAGTAGAAAATAAAAGCTTTATTGCTTTGCCAAGTCAAAGGGGGATACAGTGGACTCCTGCCCTTGAAAACTATGTGTCCCAACCCAGGGGAGCTTGAAGGAATTTTATAGAAATAGTTCAAGGCTGGGGTTGCTGACAAGATTAGGGTGTAGTTGCTGACAAGTTTGGGGTGTAGTTGCTGACAAGACTAGGGTGTGCACAGGACTCTTGGAGGGCACAACAGAACCTTGTGCACCAGGACCCAGGAGAAAGGAACAGTGACTCCACAGGAGACTTGCCTGTGGGTGTCTGGGAGTCTCCAACAAAGGCATGGGCAGTGGTGGCATGTTGTAGGGTTGGGGTCATGGACTGTAGCAGTACATGCCTGGGATATTTTAAGGGAGGTCACCATTATCTTCATTACCTCCGCCATAGTTTGGCCCCAGGTAAATAGCAGGGAGGAAACACAGCTCCACCAATCAACAGAAAATTGGATTAAAGATTTACTGAGCATGGCCCCACCCATCAGAACAAGACCCACTATCCCCCTCAGTCAGTCTATCCCATCAGGAAGCTTTCATAAGCCTCTTTTCCTTCTCCATCAGTGGGCAGACAGACTGAAAACCACCATCACAGAAAACTAACCAATCTAATCAAATGGACCACAGCCTTGTCTAACTCAATGAAACTATGAGCCATGCCCTGAAGGACCACCCTAGATGGATGGATTATGGTGAAGAGTCCTGACAAAATGTGGTCCACTGGAGAAGGGAATGGCAAACCACTTAAGTACTCCTGCCTTGAGAACCCTATGAATAGTATGAAAAGGTAAAAAAAATAGGGCACTGGAAGAACTCCCCAGGTCGGTAGGTACCCAGTACGCTACTGGAAATCAGTGGAGAACTAACTCCAGAAAGAATGAAGAGATGGAACCAAAGCAAAAACAACACGCAGTTGTGGATCTGACTGGTGATGGAAGAAAGCTCTGATGCTGTAAAGAGGAATACTGCATAGTAACCTGGAATGTTAGGTCCATGAATCAAGGCAAATTGGAAGTGAGCAAACAGGAGATGGCAAGAGTGAATGTTGACATTCTAGGAATCAGCGAACTAAAATGGACTAGAATGGGTGAATTTAACTCAGATGACCATTATATCTACTACTGTGGGCAAGAATCCGTTAGAAGAAATGGAGTAGCGATCATATTCAACAAGAGTCCAAAATGCAGTGCGTGGATGCAGTCTCAAAAATGACAAAATGACCTCTGTTTGTTTCCAAGGCAAGCCATTCAATATCATGGTAATCCAAGTCTATGCCCTGACCAGTAATGCTAAAGAAGCTCAAGTTGAATGGTTCTATGAAGAAATACAATATCTTCTAGAATTAATACCCCAAAAAGATGTCCTTTTCCTTATAGGGGACTGGAATGCAAAAGTAGGAAGTCAAGAAACACCTAGAGTAACAGGCAAATTTGGCCTTGGAGTACAGAATGAAGCAGGGCAAAGGCTAGTAGAGTTCTGCCAAGAGAACACAATGGTCATAGCAAACACCCTCTTCTAACAACACAAGAGAAAACTCGACACATGGATATCACCAGATGGTCAACACCGAAATCAGATTGATTATATTCTTGTAGCCAAAGATGGAGAAGCTCTATACAGTCAGCAAAAACAAGACCGGAAGCTGACTGTGGCTCAGATCATGAACTCCTTATTGCCAAATTCAGACTTAAATTGAAGAAAGTATGGAAAGCCATTAGACCATTCAGGTATATTCAGAAAAATAGCTGTCTGAGGAGGCCTTACAAATAGCTGTGAAAAGAAGAGAAGTGAAAAACGAAGGAGAGAAGGAAATATATACCCATTTGAATGCAGAGTGCCAAAGAATAGCAAGGAGAGATAAGAAAGCCTTCCTCAGTGATCAGTGCAAAGAAATAGAGGAAAACAACAGAATAGGAAAGACTAGAGATCTCTTCAAGAAAATTAGAGATACCAAGGGAATATTTCATGCAAAGATGGGCTCAATAAAGGACAGAAATGGTATGGACCTAACAGAAGCAGAAGATACTAAGAAGAGGTGGGAAGAATAAACAGAAGAACTGTACAAAAAAGATCTTCATGACCCAGATAGCTATGATGGTGTGATTACTCACTTAGAGCCAGACATCCTGAAGGGTGAAGTCAAGTGGGCCTTAGGAAGCATCACTACAAACAAAACTAGTGGAGGTGATGGAATTCCAGTTGAGTTATTTCAAATCCTAAAAGATGATGCTGTGAAAGTGTTGCACTCAATATGACAGAAAATTTGGAAAACTCAGCAGTGGCCACAGGACTGGAAATGGTCAATTTTCATTCCAATCCCAAAGAAAGGCAATGTCAAAGAATGCTCAAAATACCGTACAATTGCACTCATCTCACATGCTAGTAAGTAATGCTCAAAATTATCCAAGCCAGGCTTCAGCAGTACATGAACTGTGAACTTCCAGATGTTCAAGTTGGTTTTAGAAAAGGCAGAGGAACAAGAGATCAAATTGCCAACATCCGCTGGATCATTGAAAAAGCAAGAGAGTTCCAGAAAAACATTTATTTCTGCTTTATTGACTATGCCAAAGCCTTTGACTGTGTGGATCACAATAAACTGTGGAGAATTCTGAAAGAGATGGGAATACCAGACCACCTGATCTGCCTCTTGAGAAACCTGTATGCAGGTCAGGAAGCAACAGTTAGAACTGGACATGGAACAACAGACTGGTTCCAAATAGGAAAAGGAGTACGTCAAGGCTGTACATTGTCACCGTTCTTATTTAACATATGCAGAGTACATCATGAGAAATGCTGGGCTGGATGAAGCAAGATTGCAGGGAGAAATATCAATAACCTCAGATATGCAGATGACACCACCCTTATGGCAGAAAGTGAAGAAGAACTAAAGAACCTCTTGATGAAAATGAAAGAGGAGAGTCAAAAATTGTCTTCAAGTTCAACATTCAGAAAACAAACATCACAGCATCCAGGCCCATCTCTTCATGGCAAATAGATGGAGTAACAGTGAAAACAGTGGCAGACTTTATTTATTTATTTTTTCTTTTTTTGTGCTCCAAAATCACTGCAGATGGTGACTGCAGCCATGAAGTAAAAAGACACTTGTTCCTTGGAAGAAAAGTTATGACCAACCTAGACAGCATATCAAAAAGCAGAGCCATTACTTTTCCAACAAAGGTCCGTCTAGTCAAGGCTATGGTTTTTCCAGTAGTCATGTATGGATGTGAGAGTTGGATTATAAAGAAAGCTGAGCCCCAAAGAATTGATGCTTTTGAACTGCCATGTTGGAGAAGACTCTTGAGAGTCCCTTGGACTGCAAGAAGATCCAATCAGTCCATCTGAAAGTAAATCAGTTCTGAATGTTCATTGGAAGGACTGATGTTGAAGCTGAGCTCCAATACTTTGGCCATCTGATGCAAATAGCTGACTCATTTGTAAAGACCCTGATGCTGTGAAATATTGAAGGCAGGAGGAGAAGGGGATGACAGAGGATGAGATGGTTGGATGGCATCACCGACTCAATCGACATGAGTTTGAGTAACCTCTGGGAGTTGGTGATGCACAGGGAGCCCTGGGGTGCTGCAGTCCATGGGGTTGCAACGAGTCGGACACGACTGACCGACTGAACTGAACTGAACTGAGGGCCTGTGCTTCTTTAATCTCCTAATCTTGATGAAATTCTCTGGTCCTTGTAATCTTCCCTATTTCCTCAAGTGGTTTTCTGCCTGCTCCTCCCTTGATTGTTGTTGTTCCTTGTTCAGCTGCTCAGTCATGTCCAACTCGTTGGGAATCCTTGGACTACAGAGCACACCAGATTTCCCTGTTCTTCACCATCTCCCAGGGTTAGCTCAATCTCATATCCACTGAGTCAATGATGTAATCCAACCATCTTGTCCTCTGTCGTCTCCTTCTCCTCCTGCTCTCAATGTTTCCCAGAATCAGGGTCTTTTCTAATGAGTCAGTTCTTCCCATCAGGTGGCCAAAGTATTGGAACTTCAGCTTCATCAGCCCTTCCAATGAATATTCAGGGTTGATTTCCTTTAGGAATGACTGATTTGATATCCTTACAGTCCAAGGGCCTCTCAAAAGTCTTCTCCAACACCCCAGTGCAAAACCATCAGTTCTTTGGCACTCAGCCTTCTTTATGGTCAAATTCTCACATCCATACATGACTACTGGAAAAACCATCCCTTTGACTATATGGACCTTTGTCAGCAAAGTAATGTCTCTACTTTTTAATATGCTGTCTAGTTTTGCCATAGCTTTTCTTCCAAGGAGGAAGCACCTGTTAATTTCATGGCTGCAGTCACCATCTGCAGTGATTTTGGAGCCCCCATAAATAAAGTCTGTCACTGTTTCCACTATTTCCCCATCTGTTTGCCATGAAGTGATGGTACTGAATGCCATGCTGCTGCTGCTAAATTGCTTCAGTCATGTCTGACCCTGTGCGACCCCATAGACAGCAGTCCATGGGATTCTCCAGGCAAGAACACTGGAGTGGGTTGCCATTTCCTTCTCCAATGCATGAAAGTGAAAAGGGAAAGTGAAGTCGCTCAGTCATGTCCGACTCTTCGCGACCCCATGGACTGCAGGGGTCCTCCGTCCCAGGCTCCTCCATCCATGGGATTTTCCAGGCAAGAGCACTGGAGTGGGTTGCCCTTGCCTTCTCCGCTGAATGCCATGAACTTAATGTTTTGAATATTGAGTTTTAAGCCAGCCTTTGCACTTTCCTCTTTTACCATCAAGAAGTTCTTCAGTTCCTCTTCACTTTCTGCCATTAGCATGGTATCATCTGTAAATCTGAGGTTTACTGATATTTTTCCCAACAATCTTGATTCCAGCTTGAGCTTCACCCAGCCTGGCATTTCTCATCAACTGTTCTTTTGAACCTGCCCTTTGAAACTCCCTCTGAGAGCTTCCCTGGTGGCTCAGAGATTAAAGTGTCTGCCTGCAATGCGGGAGACCAGGGTTCGATCCCTGGGTTGGGAAGATCCCCTGGAGAAGGAAATGGCAACCCACTCCAGTATTCTTGCCTGGAGAACCCCATGGACAGAGGAGCCTGGTAGGCTGCAGTCCACGGGATCGCAAAGAGTCGGACAGGACTGAGCGACTTCACTTTGGAACTCAGGGAAAGCCATGGAGCCTGGAGTCTTGCCTATAAGGAATGGTGGGAAAGTATGGCTTCCATGCCCAGGAGCCCGAAGGGGTCTTTCTTGGTTTCACAATGTTGGCATGTGTAGGGGCGAAAAAAGGTTTCTTTGACACTCTTAGGGTTCCTAACTGTGTCTGAAAATGAAACTGACAAAGATTAATAAGAGAAAAACAAAGAAATTTGTTTATGGGACACAGGAACTTTCACAGGGAAATGAAGACCACAAAAAACAGTTAGACTCAAGTATTTTTATGCTAGGTTTGATGAGGAGTGGGCAGTTGTGCAGCAATATGGTAAGTTAAGGACTATGAGATAATTGTAGTAAACTGGGGAAAACTTAACAAGTCCTGTTTGTAGGATTCTTTTAGGTATCCTCTGTTTCAGAGATAAGAATGCTCCATTCCTTCAGATATAGTAGGGAGGACACCTCTCACACAAGGGTTTTATGACCTGTTTCAAGAGAGAAGAGCTGAGAGGGCTGGATTGTAGAGGGGAGGGAGGTGAGGAAGGTCCTAATGACCTTCCTGATTTTTCTGTTTTCTGAAACTCCTTCAGCTTAAAATATTCAATATACTAAGATGCTATATTTTGCAGTAGCATCTCCTGAACCCCATCACAATGCAGGAGTAGAAACATTTTCTCTTCTTCGCTTCTAGGTTCTTTGGCTGGTATAATAATGAAATTGAAACAATACAGATTAACAGGATTAGAACAAACAAAATTATATACATACTGATGTCCTATAAGTATATGGACTCTCAATTTCATACTGAGTGAAGTAGTCAGAGAAGGAGAAATATCATATGACATCCTTATATGTGGAATCTAAAAAGAAATGATACAAATGAACTTATAAAATGTAAAGAGCTCACAGACTTAGAAAATGAACTTATGGTCGCTGGGGTGGGAGGGGGAGGGATAGTTATGGACTTTGGGAAGGTCATGTGCACACTACTGTACTTAAAATGGACAACCAACAAGAACTTATTGTATAGCACATGGAATTCTGCTCAATATTATGTGCCAGTCTGGATGAGAGGGGAGTTTGGAGAAGAATGGATACATGTATATGAATGGCTGAGTCCCTTCAATGTTCACCTGAAACTATCACAACATTGTTAATTGACTATATCCCAATACAAAATAAAACAGTTTTAAGTTTGGGAAAAAGGAAAAAAAAAATGAACACTCAAAAGGCAAACAGGTAACTGAAGCTTATATAACATTTTGAGTTAAGAAAAAGAGTAGGGGTCTGGAGATGCAAAAGAGAGAAAAGCCACCTCAGAGGAGATGTTTAGAAAACAAAGTTTGCCCTGTTATACAGGTAAGTTTCATAGGTAAAAACGTTTTGTTACTGAGTCCAAGCTCATTCTACTTGCCGTGCCACAGACCAATAGATCTGAGAGACATGGTGTTGAGGCAAGGAATACAACTTTATTCATAGTCTGACAGAGAAGCTGGCCAACTAATGTCTCAGAGTAACCATTTATCAGGATTTGGAAGCCAGATTCTTTTATAGAACCAGAGAGAGGAACAATGAGGAACTAAAGTCAAAAGGCAGAATAGAGAAGGAGAGGCAGTGGGGAAATAAAGTGAAAGGGTCTTCAGTCTTACAAAACATCTTCAGGAATGGCCAACTTTTGAAAGGGATGTGTTAATCTCTTCTTTTTGCAGTAGCTATTCACAGATGGGCAGGGTCAGATTATCTCTCCATGAGCTGAACAATGGCACTTCAGTTTACAGTCAGGCAGAAGGGCAGGGTCCTCTGAGGCAGGCTATGATGGGCTTCCCAGTGGTAAAGAACCCACCCACCTGCCAATGCAGGAGATATAAGAGATGAGGAGTCAATCCCTGGGTTGGGAAGATCCCCTGGAGGAGGGCTTGGCAACCCACTCCAATATTCTTGCCTGGAGAATCCCATGGACAGAGGAGCCTGGAGGGCTACAGTCCATCGGGTAGCAAAGAGTCGCACATGACTGAAGTGACTTAGCACACAGACAGACAGTATAACAAAAGCAAGTCAAAGAAACAGTTCCAACATGGAGTCAGGATCAGCTTCTTCTCTGTAACACTGTGGTAGTTTGAACATTCTTTGCCATTTCCCTTCTTTGGGATTGGAATGAAAACTAACCTTTTCCAGTCCTACGGCCACTGCTGAGTTTTCCAAATTTGCTGACATATTGAGAACAGCACTTTATCAGCATCATCTTTTAAGAATTGAAATAGCTCAGCTGAAATTCCATCACCTCCACTAGCTTTGTTCTTAGTGATGATTTTTCCTAAGGTAAACTTGATTTTGCATTCCAGGATGTCTGGCTCTAGGTGAGTGATCACACCATCTTGGTTACTTGGGGCATTAAGATCTCTTTTGTATGCTTCTTCTGTGTATTCTTGCTACCTCTTCTAATACCTTCTGCTTCTGTTAAGTCTGTACCATTTCTGTTCTTTATTGTGCCCATCTTTGCAGGAAATGTTTCCTTGGTATCTCTAATTTTCTTGAAGATACTAGGCTTTTGCATTCTATCATGTCCCTCTATTTCTTTGCATTGTTCACTTAGGAAGGGTTTCTTATCTCTCCTTGCTATTCTTTGGAACTCAGCATTCGGATGGGTATATCTCTGCTTTTCTCCTTTGCCTTTTGCTGGATTTAGAAAAGGCAGAGGAATCAGAGATCAAAGTGCCAACATCCATTGGATCATAGAAAATGAAAGAGAATTCAAGAAAAACATCTACTTCTGCTTCACTGACTGCTCTAAAGCCTTTGCCTGTGTGGATCACAACACACCGTGGAAAATTCTTAAAGAGATGGGAATACAAGGCCATCTTACCTGCCTCCTGAGAAACCTATATGTAGGTCAAGAAGCAACAGTTAGAACAATGGACTGGTTCAAAATTGGGAAAGGAGTATGTCAAAGCTATATATTGTTGCCCTGCTTATTTAACTTATATGCAGAGTACATCAGGGCTTCTCAGGTGGCAACAGTAGTAAAGAACACACCTGTCAATGAAAGAGACTAAGAGACACTGCTTCAATCCCTGGGTTGGGAGGATCCCCTGAAGGAGGGCCTGACAACCCACTCCAGTATTCTTTTTCTTTATGGTTTATAACCTATTTATTTATTTTTTAAATTTCCTTTATTTATTTATTTTTTCAGTCTATTTTGTCATACATTGATATGAATCATCCCTAGATTTACATATATTCCCCATCCCGATCCCCCCTCCCACCTCCCTCTCCACCCGATTCCTCTGGGTCTTCCCAGTGCACCAGGCCCGAGCACTTGTCTCATGCATCCCACCTGGGCTGGTGATCTGTTTCACCATGGATAATATACATGCTGTTCTTTTGAAACATCCCACCCTCACCTTCTCCCACAGAGTTCAAAAGTCTGTTCTGTACTTCTGTGTCTCTTTTTCTGTTTTGCATATAGGGTTATCATTACCATCTTTCTAAATTCCGTATATATGTGTTAGTATGTTGTAATGTTCTTTATCTTTCTGGCTTACTTCACTATGTATAATGGGCTCCAGTTTCGTCCATCTCATTAGAACTGATTCAAATGAATTCTTTTTAAAGGCTGCCACTCCACTATTCTTGCCTGGAGAATCCCATGGATAGAGGAGTCTGATGGGCTACAGTCCGTGGGGTAGCAAAAAGTCAGACATGACTGAAGCAGCTTAGCATTCATACAGAGTACATCATGTGAAATGCCAGACTGGATGAAGCACAAACTGGAATTAAGATTGCCAGGAGAAATATCAATAACCTCAGATATGCAGATGACACCACTCTGTGGCAGAAAGTGAAGAGAAACTAAAGAGCCTCTTGATGAAAATGAAAGAGGAGAGTGAAAAACCTGGCTTAAAACTCAACATTCAAAAACTGATGATCATGGCATCCGGTCCCGTCACTTCATGGTGAAAGGATGGGGAAAACATGGAAACAGTGACAGACTTTATTTTCTTGGGCTCCAAAATCATTGCAGATGGTGACTGCAGCCATGAAATTAAAAGACACTCGCTCCTTAGAAGAAAAGCTATGACAAACCTAGACAACGTATTAAAAAGCAGAGACATTACTTTGCCAACAAAGGTCTGTCTAGTCAAAGCTATGTTTTTTTCAGTAGTCATGTATGGATGTGAGAGTTGGACCATAAAAACAAAACAAAACAAAACAAGCAAGCAAACAAACAACAACAACAACAAAAACAAAAACAAGCAAACAAAAAACTGAGTCCTGAAGAATTGATGCTTTTGAACTGTGGTATTGGAGAAGACTCTTGAGAGTCCTTTGGCCTGCAAGGAGAACAAACCAGGCAATCCTAAAGGAAATTAGTCCTGAATATTCATTGGAAGGGCTGATGCCGAAGCTGAATCTCCAATACTTTGGCCACCTGATGGGAAGAACTGACTCATTAGAAAAGACCCTGATGATGGGAAAGATTGAAGGCAGAAGGAGAAGGGGATGACAGAGGATGAGATGGTTGGATTGCATCACTGATTCAATGAAGGTGAGTTTGAGCAAGCTCCAGGAGTTGTTGATGGACAGGGAGGCCTGGTGTGGTGCAGTCCATGGAGTTGCAAAGTGCTGGACACAGCTGAGCAACTGAACACCAGCAGCTGCAACAGTATCTCAGGTGTTAAAAAAAAGAAACAACAGCCCTAAGGTAGAGTCATTTCTTCCCAGAACAGCAAACAAAAACTTAATAGTTTCAACCCCTTTCAGTAGTGAAATTTTAAATTAACCAGTCTGGAATTTCCTGGTCATCCCTAGTGAGGTAATCTGCCTAAGACCTTCATCTTCCACTAAATGAAGGTAACTTTGACTGAAATAATCCACCCTTTTTACTTCCCTGTCCCACATTCTTTCTGCCTATTAAAGTGTTCCATTTTGTACAACTCCTTAGAGGGCCTTTCTACTACTTAGGTGAGATACTGCCTGATTTATCAATCACTTAATAAAGCCAGTTAGATCTTCAAATTTACTTGGTTGAATTTTGTTTTTTAACACTAGTGATGGCTCTCTTCTGTATATAGGTCCCTTTCCTGTATAAATTTAGGCATTTGAAAGAGAGGTAAAGAGCTTTTCCTGAATCTGCTGGGTGTTTGGCCTGTCTTTTCTTTATCTCAAAATAATCATCATGCCAAAGTAATATATTTGGGGATGACAAACTCCACTCCCTTTCAAGAAGAAATTGGAGGAAAAAGAAAAACTAGTAAAATCTCTTTAGAGGACAAATACTATGTTTCAACACACAAAATACATACACTCTATGATTCAGAGATTTCATATTTATCTAATGAGTCCTCCATCCCTACTACCTCATATATTCACAGCATATATAAAAGGCTACCTACTACAGAAGTGTATTATCAAGACACTGAAAAAACACTAAATTTACATCAGAAGGAGTTTATTTATTTTTCCTTGATCATGAATTTTTATTCATTTTGGAGCTGGTTAACACTAAAAGAAACCATGAATTAGAACTCCATGTGTTCTTGGGAGAAGGAGTCTATTTAAATAAATTTTATCATTGTTCTGCAACTGAATGAAGTGGTATTGCATTTCCTGATTTTGAATGTACATTTCACAGTTGAGTAAAGTCTTTTGGAATAAAAAGTTGAGTGGAAAATTCTCAAATATAGAATAATGCCTTTTATAAATGAGACACATAGTATTGACATACATATGTACATTTATATTTGGAAGATTTTTGAAAGGAAAAATAAGAAAATTGTGATGATGTTTACCTCTGAGATACTGGATTATGGAGTATGGAGCTAGTTAGAAGGAGCATTTTCCTTTATTGAATATATGTATAAAATGAATTTTTACCTAAAGCAATTTTTGTTTTCAGTCATTTTATTTATTTGTTTAAGCTGTCCATGCTTCCTTGCTGCATGGACTTTCTCTAGTTGTGGCAAACGGGGAGTATTCTTCCTTGTGGTGTGCAGGATTTTCGTTGCAGTGGCTTCTCTTATTGAGGAGCACAGCCTCTAGGCATGTGGGCTTCAGTAGTTGCAGCACAGAGGCTCAGTTGTTGTGGTGCATGGGCTTTGTTCCTCTGTGGTATGGGGAATCTTCCCACACCAGGGGCCAAAGCTGTGTCCCCTGAACTGGCAGGCAGATTCTTATCAACTGTGCCACTAGGGATGTCCCATAATCACTTTTTGAAAAGCAATAAAAGTCCTTTTAATTCTGGGTATTACTTAATAACTGTGGCAGGTCAATGCTTCCACTGACCATAACTAAAAAAAAAATATGGATATTTTGCAAAATCATGTTTTAAACACATGAGAAAACTGTGGAAGCAACAATCACTAAATTGATTAAAATTCAGAGATTGAAAAACTTCACAGATTATTGGTCACTATTTTCCCACTGTGGGCATTTGCTGTTTCTGGGCATAAATGAAGGGCCATGTCTGGAGAAAGAGAAACAAGCAGAGCTTTTATTTATTAGATGTCTCTGGCATGACAAAACTGGAAATAAGGGAAGCCTCAAATTCAGAGATTGCTTTATTATGATCTTATGTAGGAAGTTTAAAAAGCCAAGCTAAAAGCATTAGAAGGGCAAAGTAAAATGTTCTGTGGTCTCAGGATATTTAGGAAAGACAGAGACTAATCAGGAAGAAGGGCTTACAAAATCAAAACTGAAAAGAAATGAAAGACCTAAAGGAAGTGACGAGTGAACACTGAGGTTGTATGGTCCCTTTTTACCTGTGGGGCTTCCCTGGTGTCTCAGG
The DNA here is from genome assembly GCF_019320065.1 of Cervus canadensis. Taxonomy (NCBI): domain Eukaryota; kingdom Metazoa; phylum Chordata; class Mammalia; order Artiodactyla; family Cervidae; genus Cervus; species Cervus canadensis. The sequence goes on along the minus strand of NC_057419.1, from coordinate 124,991,320 downwards.
CAGTAAAGAATCTGTCTGCAATGCAGGAGACTTGGTTTTGATCCCTGGGTTGGGAAGATCCCCTGGAGAAAGGAACAGATATCCACTCCAGTATTCTTGCCTGGAGAACTCCATGGACAGAGGAGCCTTGCAGGTTACAGTTCATGGGGTCTCAAAGAATCAGACACAACTAAGTGATTTTCACACACACACTATTTATTATTGAAATCATCTTGTTGTTGTTCTGTCACTAAGTCATGTCTTAATTTTTGTGATCCCATGAATTGCAGCATGCCAGGCTTCCTTGTTCTTCACTATCTCCTGGAGTTTGTTCAAATTCATGTCCATTGAGACTGTGATGCTATCTAATTATTTCATCCTTTGTCACCCCCTTCTCCTGCCTTCAAACTTTCCCAGAATCAAGTTCTTTTCCAATGAGTTGGCTCTTCACATCAGGTGGCCAAAGTATTGGAGCTTCATCTTCAGCATCAGTCCTTCCAATGAATATTCAGGACTGATTTCCTTTAGGATCAACTGGCTTGATCTTCTTGCTATTCAAGGGACTCTCAAGAGTCTTTTCCAACACCACAGTTCAAAAGCATGAACTCTTCAGTGCTCAGTCTTCTTTATGCTCCAACTTTCACATCTATACATGACTACTGGGAAAGCCATAGCTTTGACTATATCAACTTTTGTCGGCAAAGTAATGTCTCTGCTTCTTAATACCTTGTCTAGGTTTGTCAAAGCTTTTCTTCCAAGGAGCAAGTGTCTTTTAATTTCACCATCTGCAGTGATTTTGGAGCCCCCAAAAATAAAGTCTGACACTGTTTCCATTGTTTCCCCATCTATTTGCCATGAAGTGATGGGATCAGATGCCATGATCTTAGTTTTCTGAAGGTTGACTTTTAAGTCAACTTTTTCACTCTCCTCTTTCACTTTCATCAAGAGGCTCTTTAATTCTTCTTTGCTTTCTGCCATAAGGGTGGTGTCATCTGCATATCCGAGGTTATTGATATTTCTCCCAACAATCTTGATTCCAGCTTGTGATTCATCTAGCCTGGCATTTCTCATGATGTAATCTGCATTTAAGTTAAATAAGCAGGGTGACAATATATAGCCTTGGCATACTACTTCCCCAATTTGTAACCAGTCTGTTGTTCCATGTCCAGTTCTAATTGTTGCTTCTTTACCTGCATACAGATTTCTCAGGAGGCAGGTCAGGAGATCTGGTATGCCTATCTGTTTAAGAATTTTCCACAGTTTGTTGTGATCTACACAGTCAAAGACTTTGGTGTAATCAATAAACTGAAGTAGATGTTTTTCTGGAACTCTCTTGCTTTTTTGATGATCCAGTGGACGTTGGCAGTTAGATCTCTGGTTCCTCTGCCTTTTCTAAATCCAACTTGAACATCTGGAAGTTCATGGTTCATGTACTGTTGAAGCCTCACTTAGAGAATTTTGATCATTACTTTGCTAGCATGTGAGATGAGTGGAATTGTGTGGTAGTCTGAGCATTCTTTTGCATTGCTCTTCTTTGGGATTGGAAGGAAAAGTGAACTTTTCCAGTCCTGTGGCCACTGCTGAATTTTCCAAATTTGCTGGCATATTGAGTGCAACACTTTCACAGCATTGTCTTTTAGAATTTCAAATAGCTCAGCTGGAATTCCATCACCTCCACTAGCTTTGTTCATGGTATCTATGCTTTATAATTTTTGCCTTTGAACCCATCTTCAAAGTTTTTTCTCCTTTGTAGATGTTTTTATAACCTTTCTTTGTTTATTCTTGTCTGTGTCTGGTAGGATGCAATAGATTTTATATTAGTTTACCACCTCATGGTGTCTATTTTACTCATATCATGCAAAATATGGAAGCTGCACTCAATAATTGACATTTCAATCTTTTGTATGACTTAAAATGTGCAACACAGTTTTGGTCATGACCCTAGGAAAGTGAGTGAAGATATCTTGTCAATGACAGAGCAGTCTTTTCTTTACTTGAGAACACAAAAATAGTCTGGTTCTAGCTTCATTTGGTGACCGGTGATTATTTCCTCAAATAGGGGCAAAAACCTCAATTTCTAAGGCACTATTTCATCTTAATCTTCTGGTGGCATGCCTGTCTGCAACTTCTGCTTTTTGGCTTCCCTCATAGCTCAGTTGGTAAAAAATCCACCTGCAATGCAGAAGACCCTGGTTCAATTCTTGGGTCAGGAAGATTCCCTGGAGAAGGGATAGGCTACCCACTCCAGTATACTTGGGCTTCCCTTGTGGCTCAGCTGGTAAAGAATCCACCTGCAATGCGGGAGACCTGGGTTCCATCCTTGGGTTGGGAAGATCTCCTGAAGAAGGGAAAGGCTACCCACTCCAGTATTCAGCTTGGAGAATCCCATGGACTATAAAGAGTCAGACACAACTGAGAGACTTTCACTTTATTCCTGAAATTCAGATATCCCTTTCTTATTTTGGTTTCCTCTTATAAAATTATAACTTTTAAAAGACTAAATTCCTAAAACAATTTTTATACTATAAGAAAGTGTTATCACCATATATAGATGGTCATAAAATGTATGACCATTTAGATGATAAAGAATCTGCCTGCCAATTCAGGAGATGCGGGTTTGATCCCTGGGTTGAGCAGATCCCCCGAAGGAGGAAGTGGCAATCCACTCCAGTATTTTTTCCTGGAAAATTTCATGGGCAGAGAAGTCTCCAGGCTATGGTCCATTGGGCTGGAAAGAGTCAGACACAGTGACATACACTTAACAGAGTCAAGCAACTCTGGCCCTGGGTGATGTCTCAAGTAATTTAGGCATAACCCAAAAATTCCAGTCAAAATAAATTACCAAATACATCTGATATACTGCACAATATTTTGCTAAATATAAGAAGGCTTATTGGAAAATAAATTTACAGCTGGTGATTTGCAACATATGCAACTTTGTAACTAGTGCACTAAAAAAAAAAAAAAAAAAAAAAATCTAACCAAAATAGCAC
>NC_057419.1:124983446-124988063 GCF_019320065.1 Cervus canadensis | reverse complement strand
TTTTTTTTTTTTTTTTTTTTTTTTCTTTTTCTTTTTTTTTTTTTCATTTTTTTCTTAACAAATAATATTTCATTTTATGAATCTACAACAATTTATTTTTTAATTCATTAGTTGATAGACGTCTTGCTTATTTCCACTTTTTGGCTATTATGATTAGTGTTGCTGTGTACAAGTTCTTGCATCGACATGTTTTCAACTCTTGAGTATATACCTATGGGTAGAATTGCTGGATTGTATGGTAATTCTATGTTTAAATATTTGAGGACCTGCCAAACTGAACTTAGCAAAACTTCATTTCAATTACTGTACTTTTTAAAACTGCAGAATTTCTATTTGGTTTTTATTGATAATTTCTACCTCTTTATTGATATTCTCTCTTTAGTGAGATGTTGTCATATTTTCTTTCTTACACATCATTTAATATCAACTTTGAAAGTGCTACACTCAATATGCCAGCAAATCTGGAAAACTCAGCAGTGGCCACAGGACTGGAAAAAGGTCAGTTTCATTCCAATCCCAAAAGGCAATGCCAAAGAATGTTTAAACTATCACACAATTGCACTCATCTCACATGCTAGCAATGTGATGTTCAAAATTCTCCAAGCCAGGCTTCAACAGAACATGAACCATGAACGTCCAGATGTGCAAGCTGGTTTTAGAAAAGACAGAGGAACCAGAGATCAAATTGCCAACATCCGCTGGATCATCAAAAAAGGAAGAGTTCCAGAAAAACATCTATTTCTGCTTTATTGGCTATGCTAAAATCTTTGACTGTGTGGATCACAACAAACTGGAAAATTCTTAAAGATATGGGACTACCAGACCACCTGACCTGCCTTCTGAGAAATCTGTATGCAGGGCAGGAAGCAACAGTTAGAACTGAATATGGAAGAACAGACTGGTTCCAAATTGGGGAAGTAGTATGTGGAGGCTGTATATTGTCACCCTGCTTACTTAACTTAAATGCAGAGTACATCATGAGAACTGCTAGGCTGGATGAAGCACAAGCTGGAATCAAGATTTCCAGGAGAAATATCAATAACCTCAGATATGCAGATGACACCACCCTATGGCAGAAAGCAAAGAAGAGCTAAAGAGCTTCTTGATGAAAGTGAAAGAGGAGAGTGAAAAAGTTGACTTAAAAGTCAACCTTCAGAAAACTAAGATCATGGCATCTGGTCCCATCACTTCATGGCAAATAGATGGGGAAACAATGGAAAGAGTGACAGACTTTATTTTCTTGGGCTCCAAAATCACTGCAGATGATGACTGCAGCAATGAAATTAAAAGACACTTGCTCCTTGGATGAAAAACTATGATAAACCTAGACGTCATATTAAAAAGTAGAGACATTACTTTGCCAACAAAGGTCCATCTTGTCAAAGTTATGGTTTTTCCAGTAGTCACATATGGATGTGAGAGTTGGAATATAAAGAAAGCTGAGCACTGAAGAATAGATGCTTTTTAACTATGGTGTTGGAGAAGACTCTTGAGAGTCCCTTTGACTGCAAAGAGAACCAACCAGTCAATCCTAAAGGAAATCAGTCCTGAATATTCATTGGAAGGACTGATGCTGAAACTCCAATGCTTTTTTGGCCACCTGATGCGAAGAATCAACTCATTGGAAAAGACCCTGATGCTGGGAAAGATTGAAGGCAGGAGTAGAAGGGGACGATGGAGGATGAGATGGTTGGATGGCATCACTGATGCGATGGACATGAGTTTGAGCAAGCTCTGGGAGTTGGTGATGGACAGGGAAGCCTGGCGTGCTGCAATCCATGGTGTTGTAAAGAGTCGGACATGACTGAGTGACTGAACTGACTGACTGACTGCTGCTTTCTGCCCTGGGGAAGCCAGTGGGATGGTAAACAGGAGTCATATGGTATATTTGAAACAGCACAGGCTTAGAGCTCAGATAGTTTCACCTCTGCTTTTTTTAGCAGTGTGATTTAAGTGAAGACTCTCTGACTTTGATTTCCATAATAGTAAAGTGGAGAATTTTAAATGTAAGAACCACTTATTTACATAAACTAAGAATGTTTGTGTTTGGTATTTTGTGAGTGATCAATAAATGTTACAATAAAATTAGTATTGTCAAGATAGTTTGTGGGGAGTAGGAAAATTGAAGCGATTTGTGTGTGAGATTTTAAGCCAGAGAGGTAAAAAGGATTGAGCATAAAATTTCTTTGTGTGTCTTCCTGTCTGGCTTCTCAAGATCTTAACAAAAAGAGAATTTTTTAGGATAAAATGGAAATGATTAGTACTAGAACTTGAGCTTAGATGTCAGGTTGAAGTGCAAGTGTTAGTTGTTCAGTCATGTCCAACTCATTGTGAACTCAGAGACTGTTGCCTGCCAGATTCCTCTGCCCTTGGAATTCTCCATGCCAGAATACTGGAGTGGTGGGCAGGTTCTAAGATGGTGAGGAATAGGATGGGGGGGGCCACTTTCTCCCCCACAAATTCATCAAAAGTTTGTTTGAATGCTGAGCAACTTCCACAGAACAACTTCTGAACACTGGCGGAGGACATTGAGCACACAGAAAAGCAGCCCATTCTCTTTGAAAGGAGGTAGGACAAAATATAAAAGACAAAAAGAGAGACAAAAAAGGGACAGAGACCCATCCTGGGGAGGGAATTGTGAAGGGAAGAGAAGTTTCCAAACACCAGGAAACCCTCTCATTGGCGGGGCTGTGGGGAGTTTTGAAATCTCAAAGGACAACATAACTGGGAGGAAAAAACCCCACAGAATATGCACCTAACTGCAACTCCCAGAAGAGAAGTAGCCCAGATGCTCACATCCACCACCAGCAAGTGGGGGCTGAACAGGGAGGCATGGGTTGCATGCTTAGGGTAAGCACTGGGCCTGAATGCCCTGAGGACAATCTGAGGCAGCTAACATGAGATAGCAACCCAAACTGTGGGATAGCCAGAGAGAGAATAAAAAAAAGAGAGAGAGAGAGAGAGAAAGAAAGAAAGAGAACTTGCCCGTGAAAAGCTCTAACCTAAGGCACAGCCTGACCCGCTCACAGAACAAAGGACTTAGCAAATACCAAAGGAGAGCTAGCCGGCTCTGTACCGGCCTATCCCTCTGCTGGAGGCAGAGTCAGGAGGGCAACAGCCAGAGCCAGAAGGCAAGGGGAAATCTCAGCCCCAGAGTCATCATCCTCCACCAAACTGTGAGCAGGCTCCCAGTTGCTAACAAAGTTTCCCTGGGATCTTGGATGATTGACATGCACCAGGAGGGTCACAGCCAAAGATCAGCTACCCGGAGGAGACACACGGCACACGCGGGAAACCGAGTGGCTGGGACGAGGGAGGTGATTAAGATGCACGGCTCACCTGGGACAGTGTGCTTGCCAAGCAAGAAATCAAAGGAATCCAGATTGGAAATGGAGAAATAAAACTCTCACTGTTTGCAGATGACGTGATCCTCTACATAGAAAACACGAAAGACACCACTAGAAAATTACTAGAGCTAATCAATGAATATAGTAAAGTTGCAGGATATAAAATTAACACACAGAAATCCCTTGCATTCCTATACACTAACAATGAGAAAACAGAAAGAGAAATTAAGGAAACAGTACCATTCACCAGTGCAACAAAAAGAATAAAATACTTAGGAATATATCTGTCTAAAGAAACAAAAGACCTATATATAGAAAACTATAAAACACTGATGAAAGAAATCAAAGAGGACACAAATAGATGGAGAACTACACCACGTTCATGGATTGGAAGAATCAATATTGTGAAAATGAAAATTCTACCCAAAGCAATATAGATTCAATGCAATCCCTATCAAGCTACCAACGGTATTTTTCACAGAACTAGAACAAATAATTTCACAATTTGTATGGAAATAACAACAAAAAAACCTCGTATAGCCAAAGCAATCTTGAGAAAGAAGAATGGAACTGGAGGAATCAACCTGCCTGACTTCAGACTATATTACAAAGCCACAGTCATCAAGACAGTATGGTACTGGCACAAAGACAGAAATATCTATCAATGGAACAAAATAGAAAGCCCAGAGATAAATCCACATACCTATGGACACCTTATCTTCACATAGGAGGCAAGAATATACAGTGGAAAAAAGACAACCTCTTTAGCAAATGGTGCTGGGAACACTGGTCAACCACTTCTTAAAGAATGAAACTAGAACACTTTCTAAGGCCATACACAAAAATAAACTCAAAATGGATTAAAGATCTAAATGTAAGACCAGAAACTATAAAACTCCTAGAGGGGAACATAGGCAAAACACTGTCTGACATAAATCACAGCAAGATCCTCTATGACCCACCTCCCAGAATATTGGAAATAAAAGCAAAAATAAACAAATGGGACCTAATTAAACTTAAAAGCTTTTGCACAACAAAGGAAACTATAAACAAGGTGAAAAGACAGCCCTCAGATTGGGAGAAAATAATAGCAAATGAAGAAACAGACAAAGGATTAATCTCAAAAATATACAAGCAACTCCTGCAGTTCAATTCCAGAAAAATAAATGACCCAATCAAAACATGGGCCAAAGAACTAAACAGACATTTCTCCAAAGAAGACATACAGATGGCTAACAAACACATGAAAAGATGCTCAACATCACTCATT